>NC_091458.1:158873995-158966495 GCF_027789765.1 Dendropsophus ebraccatus
TTTGTTTCCGAGGCCAAATACCTAAGTAAAGAAGGAGAAACCACTGAAGATCAGCCATCAACAGAATAAAGAATGGAAAATTCTTTATATTTTTTTTTATATGATGGGACGGCGAGGTTTTTAAGATGTGTGTTTGGATCTGTATGTTTATTTTCAAGTTCACATTATAACAAAAAATAAAGAGAAAAAAAAAATTCATTTATGTAAAATTCTCCAATATTGCCCCCTTCCTCGCCAAAGAGACCCTGAGGCCCCTTTCACACGTCTGTGACCATTTTTACAGCCAGGAGACAATAATCAGGAAACCATCAGTGTTTCCTGATCATAAACACAGAGGGGGGGGGGGGGGGGGAAACCTATACTCACTTGCCGCAGGCTGCAGTGGTGCTCCTGCCTGGCTTCTCTCTCCCTGACTTCAGGATTATCAGATGCATGTGTGAGGTCACTCATGCGCCGCAACCCTGAAGAGAAAGACAGCGATCTCTAATGGCCAGAGGCATAATGCTGCCTCCAGCTAGAAGAGTGATTGACAGGACTGGGACCCAAGGGCTCTCAGTCCTGTGAAACACAGCACAATATTTACCTGTATGCCCTGATTAGGAGCACATACAGTTAAAAGAGCCATTGGTGGTCCAGGCTTCCAAGCAATGCACCCGGAATTCCACATGCGCATCTAGAGTTCTCCAGAATTCCAGATACCCCCAAAGGATCCTATAGGGGGCATCTGTGCAAGAATTCCAGTCAGTTATAAGACATGTCCTATGATTTCCAGGCCTATTTTCCATCATGCACACCCTTCAGGAAAAATCCAAGGGTATTCATGCCCAATAGAACTCTATGGGTCAAAAAATCTAGACATTTTCCTGAAGTGTGAAGGGGCCCAAGACCTTTCATGATTAACAACAGCACTCACTGCAAATTTAAGTCCAGAAAGATCAACGTCCGCTTCCTGTAGCCAGTCATAGAAGTCCTGAGCGTTGTCGGTGGGGTCCCCTTCACCATACGTGGCCATGCAGAACACAGCAAGAGAGTTTTCAATCTCTGTAAGCCGACTGAGGTCCGCCTGCCGAACAGAAACAACCGTTTAATACCATGTATTATTAAAGCAACACACGTAACCTACTCCTAAAACGACTTCATCTGGTATTGAGCAACAATCGGGGAAATAGCAGAAAATATTTGTCAGGAGAGTTCAGGGGGAGAGTTCTGCTTCTTGAGTGTAATGGACACAGGTGCACTATGGGATTTGTGGAATAATAAGGGCCCAAGAAGCTGTGACCCCCCCGGCAGCCGTCCAGGATTCCCACAGCTCAGACAGCTCCGGCACTTGGCCCTGGTTAATATTCAGCCATGAATGCAGGAGGCTTGTGTCTGGACCCCATTGTCTGGGGGGCTTCTTTAACATGAGAATAGGTTGCTATTTCTGCTTTTTGGATTCTTCCTATGTAAAGGCTGTTTTTAATAATTCCTATTAGTTTCAGAGGAACTCTGTAACTGATTAAACTTGGAGACGGCGGCACGGAGAATCGGGGGCGGCCGGCACAAAAGACTGCTCCAAAAGGCAGACAATACAATGACTATGTGGAAAGAGAGGTGAAGTGATGCATTATGGTCCGGGTAAGGCTACAATACATCACTGGTGGTACAATTCCTGCTATTAATGTATTACGGAGGGTAAAAGAAGCAAAAATCCTGCATGTTATATTCGGGTTTTATTAGGAATTCTAATGGAAACACTGGCTAACAATTCCTCCATTTGGATGCAAGACTTGAAATGAAGATGGATTCTGCATTAAAGTCTGAACATGTGAACAAGGCTTTAGGGCTGGGCTTCTGTTACACGGTCAGTAACAATAGGCTGGTACTGGATGCTGGTCAAGTACTCGGCTGAGTGACTACCTGCACAGCCTATCAGTGACTAGAGTAGGACACCGCCCCAGTCATTGACAGGTGAGAATATCGTTCAGCCAGGCTGTGAAGTTGCACCTGGAACAGCCAGGTACGTGAAGTACTCGGATTTCAGCCAAAGATGACAGCTGGCGGCTGTCAACGGGGCCGGGAGCTGCACAACGGAGGCATGAGGATAGGAGAGTTTACCTATTTTCTCGCACCCCCTCTCTTGCAATTTCATGGGACGTCCTCTTCCACTGTATTCCTGATCTGGTAGTTATATTATATCGCTTATGTAACCAGGAATCATGTGGGCCATGATGCTACTACTCCTTTAGTAAAGAGTTTGTGCGTGAGGAGGAAACCACCATTTTCCATGCAGTACTTGCTTTCTTAAACGATCCCTAAAAAGAATTTTATGGCCCATACATCAGCATCGATTTATACTCTAACACACCACTACCATGCCACTCACCATTTCAAACTCTTCAGGGTCGGCCGCCATACCGCGCATACCATAGCGGTGAGCATCCTTAGCAAGTCGGTTTGCAAATTCTTCTCCTGTGCCGGTCTGAGATCCATAGAAAACTACTATATTTTTGCCCTTAAAAAAAGAAAAAAAAAGTTTAGGTGTCAGTCAATTAATAGAATCTTCTTGCATTTTCTTGACGGCCCCAGGTTGTTTCTGCGTAGGCGATCACTGAAGTGATAAAAAGGCCTCTGAGCCCAAAGTTTCTCTTATCTCTACTAACTGTTCTGCTGAATGTATATACTGGTGCCTGGAACGGGCGATCTGGCCAGGAGGTCGCTGACTATAGGGTTTCCGAAAGGGATAAGAAAGGAAAAGCCCAGGAAAATATCAGCAGCCACGATTATAAAATCTCCAGTCAGCTACTAACCTCCTGCTTCCTTTTACTCTTAATCTATCATAATAATAATAATATATATTTTATATATATATATATATATATATATATATACACATACATATATACACACACACACAGTATTATAATAGGAAAGTAGGTGTAAATTTTTAATTTTTTTATTTTATTGTTTTACAATAATAAGTATAATTTAGAAGCTTGAGTGTAGTGAGTGGGCATAGGTACATATAACACACTAATATAATATATATATATATATATATATATATATATATATATATTATATTATATATATATATATATATATATATATATTATATATATGTGTGTTATATGTACCTATGCCCACTCACTACACTCAAGCTTCTAAATTATACTCATTATTGTAAAAAAATTAAAATAAAAAAAAATTAAAAGACTCCTACTTTCCGGCATGAATCACACTGCTGGGGATTACTCACATCATCAAGTTGTTGACTAAAACGCCGATTGGCCAAGTTGATGGAATTGTATAGAGGTTCTGCTCAATGGTTTTATTGTTTATCATGGGAATGCCGCAGATTTGTGCTAATAACATCCGGCATGTAATATAGAGTCATTACTGTCATTTATAGGCTACCTTTTATTTTTACCTCGTCTGCCTATCTTCAGTCTTTTTTCCCCCCTTGTTGATGGGTTTATTATTGGAGTTGTTTTTCTGGATCTACAATTATCTCTGATGTATAGTATTGTATGGATAATTAAAAGAAAAAAAAAAAAAAACATTTGAGGCGTATTCCCATAGGTGTAAGGACCTTGTACACGGGAGATTACTGGCCAAGCACATTGTCCTGTGTAAAGGACACAGTTATCAGATGACGAACGTTTTCCTGCTGATCGCTGGCGGCACACGTCCACATGTAAAACAGAGGATGTACAGCCGACAATGACGGAAGTGGCTTTTACAGGGCTATCTGACTTAGGTTGCGTTCACACTGCCTTTTTTTGGACATTTTAATAAGTTCAATTTTAACGCACAGAAAAAAAACTGTCAAAAAGTCAAAAAATGGATCAAGGTTTCAATCCCTCTTCTAGAATGTAAAACCAAATTGAAAACCAAAACTCCGCGTTCCCCGCTTTAGATTAGTTAACAAAATGGATGGTTTGAACATGAAAAGTCCAGTTAGAAATTAATCTTACCGTCTTCTTCATCTTTTCCACAAAGCTGCTCTCTCTTGACGTGGATGTTCTGCAAATGTAATAAAAGGGAGTAATCATTAGAGCGTCAATTCACAAGAGGAGAAGGAGCTTTCATATACACGTACATGCCATTCCCAGACGGCAACCCCAATGCGACCAGGGCCCTACACTAATGTGATGGAACTGGCCCCACAGTATAGCCACCTATCATGCCGATCCCAGACGGCAACCCCAATGCGACCAGGGCCCTACACTAATGTGATGGGTGGCTATGCTATGGGGCTAGTTCTATCATGTCGATCCCAGACGGCAACCCCAATGCGACCAGGGCCCTACACCAATGTGATGGAACACACATGAGGAAACATTCAAGGTAATGTCAAAATTTAAAGGTGAAAAATTTTGCAAAAGTATACGCAAAGCGAACAGTTCTGCAATGTTTCAAAAGCCAATACCATCTGCTCGGACACGTAATTTGCTGCAGATTCATGGGGCAGAATCTACACTGACAACACCTGAACTTGCCCTAGAACAGCAGGATAGTCACCAGACTTTGTAACCGCAATCGTGTTCTAAAACCGTTACTTCTATCCAATGGAAGGCTTTGTAGAAAAACCTGTGATGCACTGACGCTCTGCCCATGTGCCCCAATAATCGCCCTAATCAATAAGTCATCCAGAATTATACAGAAATATTTAACGTGCTCAATTTGTTCTCCAAGAGAAATCATGTGCGCTCTTCTATGGTCGGCTTTCCTTTCGACATCACTGGCTTGGATACTATTAGATAGAAGCACAGTCACCATGCCGAATTCTTTTATTTACTTACTATATTTTTTTTTCTTTTTGCTTTGTTACTATGACAAACCTTCTGAACCAGCAGCACACACACACACAAACACACACACACACACACACACACACACACACACACAAACACACACAAACACACACAAACACACACAAACACACACAAACACACACAAACACACACAAACACACACACACACACACACACACACAAACACACACAAACACACACAAACACACACAAACACACACAAACACACACAAACACACACAAACACACACAAACACACACAAACAACCAGTTATAAAAAGAAAAAATCTGCTTTGTTAGAGAAAAAAAAAGAAAGCAAAAACATTATGTAAAAGTGAGTGCGGTGACTGAGCATGTCCGAGCTCAACTCCCAAAGAGGAAACATGAGACTGAAGTTCTCACGAGCCGCAAGTTCAAATGGAAACAAAACCAAGAAAACCTGTCTGGCTCCAAGTTTCTCAGCGATATCGATGTCTTCTCGCCCCGCCGGTGCACACTCACCCTACTACAAGGACATCCTCCTGGGGGACCGAGCTGAAGCATCCCATCCTAAAGACTCCTTCTGGGCTCCGACAATAGAGCGGTCACATTCCCCCCGCTGCCGGCACATGCCAATGCAGATGTCGCTTCATTCTCAGGCGTTCGTCTCTCTCCAGAAAAACTAAAAGCGATTGGGACTACGGCGAGGAAACAAATGTAGTAAGAGCCATTGACTTCCCTGCCGAGCGCTCCCCTCCACTCAGAAGAGTTACTAAAAGCCACAAAAGAAACAGAGGAGGAAGAGGGGAAAAAAAGGAAAAAGCTAAAGAATCCTTCACATCTGGCAAGAATGAAAAAAGAATGGGAAGGGAGAATGAAAGATCCCAAGAACCACTGCTCCTCGGCTCCCTCGCTACCCCTCCTCCTTTCTTCCTCTTCTCGCTCTTTATCTGTGTGGAACAAGTAACTCCCGCACTCCCCTTCCTTCCGCCACCATCTGGTTTCCCAGGAAACTGTTTTTGTATCACAGACGGGATCCTCTTCTTGCCTCACACTTACTAGGTTCCTGCTTTACACCCTCGCTTTAGGGCTGGTTGGCACAGATACAGGGGCACTAACCCAGGGCTGGTGCAAAACTACAACTCCCATCATGCCTGGAGCGCCAAAGCTAAAAGGTTTACCTATCCGGGCATGATGGGAGTTGTAGTTTTGCAACAGCTGGAGAGCCAAGGTGCCCTACCCCTGCCCTAAAGTACTGACTTCCATAGGCACAGAGACTGTGGGTGGCCCTGAGGGGCACTGCCATGACAGCGCAAGAATAGCGGAAGGATTTGAAAACAGGAGGAAGAAAAAAAAAATAAAAAATAAAAAAAAAACGCCCTCCTCTGATGTGATTGTTCATATAGTCACATAAATGAGACCTGACAAATATTCTAGCTCAACCCACTGCACAGTTATACAAGGTGTAGGAATCTCTTAAAAAGGGGTTTTCCAGGCAAAACGTCTGCCTCTGCCTGGATTAAAGGGGCACTCCGGCAAAAATATTTTTCTTTTGAATCAACTGGTTTCAGAAAGTCGTAGAAATCTGTAATTAACTTCTATTAAAAAATCTGCTGTCCTCTGTCTGTTGTTAGTCTCAGTCTGTCTCTAGTAACAGACAGACCAGGGCCAGACCAACAGCCTGCCATGTACTGTAAAGGTTCTGCAACAGCTCAACCAGGGAGCAATAAGAGGACGCGGTAAGGGAGAGCAATACACACAACATGAATTCTTGGTGGTTTCAGAAGTGGAGCACACAGATAAAGCAATGTAATGTGTGTTTTAATTATTTTTACTGAATGTTGGAGAACCCCTTTAAGTATAAGCAAATTCAAGCAGACTGGGTCCTTACGTGCCAAAATCTAATATGTGACACAGAAGACTTTCTTGTGCCATGTAACTGGATATACATTAGCCTGCGTCTGCAGTAAATTGTGAGAGGACGGGTGGCGGTTTAGCTTTGTTTTACTGTTGGAGAGTAAATATCTTATATTTTATGCTCATTTATTATGCTATTATGCTCATTTTAATAGGTGACTAGAGGATGAGCGAACCTCAAGCACTCAGGTTCATCCAAACCCAAATGTTCTTCATTTGAACACCGGTGGTTGAAGAAGAAGTTGGATGTAGCCATCAGGCTACTTGGAAAACATGGATACAGCCTATGACCTATGGCCTTTCGCTATATCCAGGTTTTCTAGGTCCAACTTCAGCCACCGCTAATCAAATACTGCACACTCTGATTCGGACAAACCAAAACGTGCTCGAAATCTGTTCAACTCTAGTCCTATCCACTGTTGCTGGTTTCTAAGAACGGACTAAATGCTGACAAAAACTTTTAGGCCATCATTAGTGTTGAGCGAGCTCGCTGAACTGTTCTCCAAACCTGAACGCTCTGCATTTGACTCCCGGTGGTCGGAGAAGTTGGGCTGTAGAAGTAGGGAGTCCTGGAAAACATATGGACACAGCCATAGGCTGAATTTATGTTATTTCCTGGCATCCCTATGGCTACATCCAACTTCTCCAGCCGCTGGAAGTCAAATGCAGAGGGCTCTGGTTTGGAGAACTTTGCCGAACAGATTATCAAGTCCCTGCAACACTAATCATCATAAAGGATTTGATATATGATAAACAAGAACATTTTCGGTGATTATGCAACAGCTGCAGATTAACCAGAGTGAAAGATTACAGGTAGAGACGAGCGAGTTTACGGCAATGAAGTAAAGCGCTGGGTTAACTCAGCAATCTGCTTTTCAGCCGGCTGCTTTTGAAGCCCATGCTGCTCAGTGCCACTCCTCCCCAGGTACCTGGAAAAACTTCTCCCAGTTTCCCAGGACTGGATCCAGCTTTTCCAGGCACCCGAAGCGGCACAGACGTCAAAAGCAGCCGGCTGATAAGCAGATTGCTGAGTTCCTTCACTGCTGTAAATTCGCTCATTACAAGCATTTGCTGGGTAAAGTAATTTTATTATATTAAAAAAATATTTACGTTATTCAGACATTTCAATATTTTCTTATACCGTATTATTTAGTCATGCAAAATATATAGAAAGATCAGCATTACTAATGGATCCTGATAAAACCTTTTACTGATCTCTGACCGGTCGTGGATTAGATCATAAATCTGTCCGTGATCCGTTCTCGTCATCTAATATCTAAGAGGGATGTAAAGACACGACGCGATAATCTGGATTATGAAACAAATGGGTGACAGCAGCGAGGACGGCTCTTAGAGCGGCCTGCCAACGCTTTATACAGCCAGCTTCCAGCATTCCCACATCCTGTAACATGAGCCGCCTTTTGTCAGCCATTTATCCCATTCTGCTCAGAAGTTTCACATCTGAACCTTCCCCGCCGGGCCTCCTCACCCAGAAGGAATCCCTTACACAAACAGCTTAAGCAGCGGTGCTCGCCATGAAAGCCAAGACGTCTCATCCGCTGCCGACATGTCCCTGTAATACAGAGACACCAGAGATGCAAGTATACACACCGGCATATAGCAAAGACTAGCTGCAACATATGGGAAAATAGCCGTCAGATTAAAGATCAGCAGATTTGCCATACCACTGGGTTATCGCACTGCGGTGAACCGTGTAGCCTGAGAACAACACTTACGGAATAACATACAGGTGAAGCTGTGTGGGCCCGGATCTGGGGAGTAACTTAGGGTGTTATAACACGAAACGATTATAGTTTGAAAAATCTTTGAACGGCAATCGTTAATGTAATAGCAGACAACGATTAAACGACCAACGAGAAAGCGCTGGTCGTTTAATAGAATTTGTACCTATTTTTATCGTTGATCGTTCGCATGTAATAAGACGTGATTAGCAGTAGCAGTGAACGCAGTGGAGAGTAAAGGACAAATGCAATAAAGATCATAAGTAACGTTCATTGGGTGGACCATTTCAGGCCGTTCACCATATTGGTCGTTTGAGTTTGTTTATCGTTAATCGTCAAAAAAATCACTTTGTGTATTAGTACCCCTATTACCCAGGTTTATGATGGTTTAGGTCAGGGGTAGGGAACCTTGGCCCTCCAGCAGTTGCACAACTACAACTCCCATCATGCCTGGACAGCCAAAGCTAAGTTTTGCAGCAGCTGGAGAGCCAAGGTTCCCTACCCCTGACCTAGGTTAGACAGCCGAAAATAGCTTCAGCTACATTATAGGAATATTCTCCGGTACAGCGTTAGCCAACTAAGTGGCTCAGGCGACGTCCATATATCTGATTTTTACTGCTAAAATGACGTCAGGGACGCCCTGCTATCACTTTGTGCCAGAGACAGAGGTAAGCGCTGACAGAAGAGAAGAATGATGGCACCAGCTGGAGCATTCTTGGCTCGGAACAATATACATGCACTCAGCTCAAGAGTGCACATTATAAGACTTTAGACTGTAACATCACTGACCGTATTAAAGGGGAAGTGGTGTATTCTCTCCAGTCTTCCAATACTTATCAGCTGCTGTATGTCCTGCAGGAAGTGGTGTATTCTCTCCAGTCTAACACAGTGCTCTCTGCTGCCACCTCTGTGCATGTCAGGAACTGTCCAGAGCAGGAGAGGTTTTCTATGGGGATTTGCTGCTGCTCTGGACAGTTCCTGACATGGACAGAGGGGGCAGCAGAGAGACCTGTGTCACACTGGAAAGAATACATTTCCTTCAGGACATACAGCAGCTGATAAGTACTGGAAGACTTAACATTTTTAAACAGAAGTTACAAATTTGTATAGCTTACTGAAACCAGTTGATTTAAAAGAATTTAAAAAAAAAAAACCTTCCCCGGAGTACCCCTTTAAACACTGTGGTTCTCAGTAGTATATAGGTAAGTATAGGTGTAAACTGATGTATTATGTTAAAGTAAATATATTTGAGATGTAGAAGCATCTGTGAAACTGTACTGTGCAAGAGATTAAGACTTTGTTATTCCCCACGTGCCGTGTTGAGAAACCCATGATGATGTCTCCACAGTATGTTTGTACATTTGATTTCCCAGGGGGCAATGTTCCTAGATTCACTGACATTGAGAAACACGTGCTTGTGTCTCTGTGGCGCTATGGTTGATCTCCCTGAGGTTGGCCATCATTCTCTTAAATGCACTTACTAGGCATTGCTCCCACTATCCAGAATCCTGCTCCGCACTGATGAGGGGCAAATACCCCAAAACAGCTGTCTGTGGATGGATATCTTGCTGGGGTATTCCGCAAGTCCTGTCAATTTTGACCCTCCTCCCCTCTCAGCTTGGTTGTTCCTTCCCGGAGGAAGGTCTGGCTGGCTCTCCAACGTTGAGAAGCACGTGATGGTGTTTCCACAGTATTTTTACATACTTGATCCCCCAGGGGGCAATGTTCCTAGATTGACTGACGTTGAGAAACATGTGCTGGTGTCTCCGCTGTGTTTTGATCTCCCAGAGGTCAGCCATCATTCTTGTGAATACTTTGTTTTAAAAATCTGTTGTTCTTTCGGCCCACTAAGGTGGCCAGGCATGCTCAGTGCAACTTCAGTCTCCAGGAAGTACTGGCAGCTGGTCTCCACCGAGCATGCAAGAAAAGGGGGATTATGGGAAAGTGTCTGCATTGTGGCATGATGACAGCAAAGTATCTCCATGGGAGAGAAGAGCAGATGAGCAGGGATGAGCGCTAACCTTACTAAGAACATCACACTTGTTCACCATTACATATCTGTATGTGCTTTACACTGTACCAACCTCTTTAATTGAATGTGTCAGTATAAGGTTAAACCTTTGCTTTTAGAGTTAAAAGAGAAGTCCGGCGACATTTTTTTTTATTTAAGTATTGTATTGCCCCCCCTCCCCCCAAAGTTATACAAATCCCCAATATACACTTATTATAGGAGATGCTTGTTAAGTGCTTTTTCCCTGTACTTACTACTGCATCAAGGCTTCACTTCCCTGATAACACGGTGACGTCACGACTCGACTCCCAGAGCTGTGCGGGCTGTGGCTGCTGGAGAGGATGATTGCAGGGGACACTGAGGGACACAGGGCACTGAGCATCCCCCTGCCATCATCCTCTCCAGCAGCCAAAGCCCACACAGATCTGGGAGTCGGTTCGTGACATCACCATGTTATCCGGGAAGTGACATCACCATGTTATCCAGGAAGTGACATCACCACGGTATCCAGGAAGTGACATCACCACGGTATCCAGGAAGTGAAGCCTTGATGCAGTAGTAAGTGCAGGGAAAAAAACACTTCATGTGCATTTTTTGTAATAAGTGGGATTTGGGATTTGTATAACTTTTGGGGGACAATCCAATACTTTAATAAAATTTTCGCCAGACTTCTCCTTTAAGGCATGAGCCGATAGACACTAAGGAAATATACCGATATGTGTCAGATTGTGATTTCTCGAGGATAAGAGTCTTTCATGTAGAACCAGTTTCTAGTTGGTAACTTAAGCTAAGGAAAAAAAAAAAAAAAAAAAAGCGCACAGCAACCCACTTAGGACAAATCAGTGCATAATGGGGTACAAATATCCCCACAGGATAGACAACCAACCATTGTAGGAACACAGATGATGTCTACTAATGAGCAGCTGTAAGCATCTTCTAAGAGCCCCTACAGGAAGAAGAGATGACCAAAGACATTGTATGGACTACCTAATGAAAGGGAACCAACTTGTCACCAGGAAAGTACCATGAAACAGGAACCGATTTAACAAAGCTTGCCTAGATTAAATAGTACAGGCGAATATAAGAAACTTTATAATACAGTGGTACCTTGGTTTAAGAGTAACTTGGTTTAAGAGCATTTTGGTTTAAGAGCATTGCTTTGGTGTAAAAGCTCCCAGTAATGAGTGGGAGGCGGAGTGGAAGAGGGGCATGGGCTGCATAGCGGGGTCTACAGTCCTGTACTCTGACCCAGGAAGTCTCCCTCACCTTCCAAATCATAGCAGATCCACTTCAGGCTGGGGCTTACATCAGGGGACAGGACTGTGGAGGTAATCTCTCCATAGCTGTAACCCCTCTCTCCCCGGACAGAGTGCTGCTATACTGTGCTCATCCTATACCCTGCTCATTCCTTCCTGCTCCCTGCAGTCTCTCTCCGCCCTTGTGTTTCCCATCTTCCCCATTACTGTACAGTAACTTATATATCACAGATTCTGCTGCTTCTCATTGTTTGTTTCATCTGTTTTACATGTTATTCAGAATAATAAATCATTATTTTTGGTGTACGAAACCAATTGTTTGCATTTCTATGATTTCCTATGGGAAAATTTGCTTTGTTTTAAGAGTTGATTTGGATTACAAGCACAGTCCCGGAACGAATTATGCTCTTAATCCAAGGCACCACTGTATATCTTATCAAACAAAAATGCTTCCTTTTCCCGTTTATCAAGCATATTCCACCCCCTTGAGAAAGAGGTTTAACCTAGAAACGTGTTGTCCATATTAAACGTAGTTTTAAACTACCTACTACTCCTCCTATCATTTGCCCTGCATCAGTACTACTACAGCTTGCTGTACCAGCGCCTATGCACCCGAATCCTTGCTACTTGTGGACCTCCACTGGTATTACCTGCTTCATATCCCACCCCCTGCAATACTGTCTTTCACACTGAAAATCAGCTCCGTAGCATCTTGTAGCTAGCTCAGAGATGAAGGGCAAGCATGAGCGAGCTTTGTAAGTAACATGTCTCACTCCAGGGCTTTATACACAGCTTGTACTGCTCACTACAGCTTTATAATGCCCTCCATAGAGCTGCTGCTTCTTGTTGGGTTGTGCACAGACACAAGTGCAGGATTTCTTCCTCTGTTTGCACAGACAACATAGATGTAAAACTCCAGCCACCGGCTCCGGAAGAACTGAAAATTACAGATTTAGTAGAAATCTGCAAGAACAATGCCACATATAACATATATGATGGCCACCAAGTGCTAATCCTCATGTACACACGCTGCATGCTGGTGTGTTACCGGGTCCCAGCGTCCTTGTTTGATGTCCCACTGACGTTACATACCCAGCAGGAGGCTAACATCGAGACCGCGCCACATGTTATCAATCACAATGGATCTTCAGCAATTTACAAATAGCCCAAGGCTGCATTCACACGTTCAGTGTTCCTTACAGAACACGGACATGGACTGCCTGTAACTGACTCTACCCCGCCCGGGCAGCATCTGTAATTAGATGCTGGGCGCGGGGGAACTGTACAGATATGCGCCGCGCTGTAATGACAGAGCCACGCAGCTGATTCATTACAGTTCCCCCGCTCCCAGCATCTAATGACGGAAGATGCCCGGGCGGGGGAAGAGTCCGTTACAGGTATTCCACGTCTGCGTTCCGTGAGCAACACGGAACGTGTGAATGCAGCCTTAGGCCTTATTCACATGTCCCGCTATCACAGATTAACTTACTACCCATTGATTTCTATTGGGCTATTCACAAAGTCTGTTCTATAGCGGATCTACAATCCGTACCACAAAAAAAAAAAAAAAATACATACATGTCCTAGTACGGACTGCGATTTGGTACGGATCACCGATAGGAGTCTATGGGACCCAGGGTTTTTGTGGATGTCACATGAATGGTGTCTGAAAAACGCAGATCAAATCTTAGCATATACACACTACCATTCAAAAGTTTGGGGTCACACTGAAATGTCCTTATTTTTGAAGGAAAATCACTGTACTTCTCAATGAAGATAACTTTAAACTAGTCCTAACTTTAAACCAATCCCCTCTATACATTGCTAATGTGGTAAATGACTATTCTAGCTGCAAACGTCGGGTTTTTGGTGCAATATCTACATAGGTGTATAGAGGCCCATTTCCAGCAACTATCACCCCAGTCTTATAATGGTACAATGTGTTTGCTCATTGGCTCAGAAGGATAATTGATGATTAGAAAACCCTTGTGCAATCATGTTCACACATCTGAAAACAGTCTAGCTTGTTACAGAAGCTACAAAACTGACCTTCCTTTGAGCAGATTGTGTTTTGGAGCATCACATTTGTGGGGTCAATTAAACACTCAAAATGGCCAGAAAAAGAGAACTTTCATCTGAAACTCGACAGTCTATTCTTGTTCTTAGAAATGAAGGCTATTCCATGCCAGAAATTGCTAAGAAATTGAAGATTTCCTACAATGGTGTGTACTACTCCCTTCAGAGGACAGCACAAACAGGCTCTAACCAGAGTAGAAAAAAAAGTGGGAGGCAGAGTTGCACAACTAACAAGAAGATAAGCACATTAGAGTCTCTAGTTTGAGAAACAGACGCCTCACAGGTCCCCAACTGGCATCTTCATTACATAGTACCCGCAAAACACCAGTGTCACCATCTACAGTGAAGAGGCGGCTGCAGGATTTTGGGCTTCAGGGCAGAGTGGCAAAGTGGCAAAGAAAAAGCCATATCTGAGACTGGCCAATAAAAGATAAAGATTAAGATGGGCAAAAGAACACAGACATTGGAAAGAGGAAGACTGGAAAAAAGTGTTGTGGACGGATGAATCCAAGTTTGAGGTGTTTGGACGACAAACAAGAAGGTTTGTGAGATGCAGAAGAAATGAGAAGATGCTGGAAGAATGCCTGATGCCATCTGTTATACATGGTGGAGGTCATGTGATGGTCTGGGGTTGGTGCTGGTAAGGTGGGAGATTTGTACAGGGTAAAGGGATTGTGAATAAGGAAGGCCATCACTCTGCACCGCCATGCCATACCCAGTGGGCAGCGCTTGGTTGGAGCCAATTTCATCCTACAACAGGACAATGACCCTAAACACCTCCAAATTGTGCAAGAACTATTTCCAGCAGAAGCAGCAGCTGGTATTCTATCATAGGTAACGGAGTGGCCAGCGCAGTCACCAGATCACCACCCCATTGAGCTGTTGTGGGAGCAGCTGGACCGTATGGTACGCCAGAAGTGCCCATCCAACCAATCCAACTTGTGGGAGCTGCTTCTAGAAGCGTGGGGGGCAATTTCTCCAGCTTACCCCAACAGATTAATAGCTAGAAGGCCAAAGGTGGGCAATGCTGGAATTGCTGCAAAAGGAGGATTCTGGGACGGAAGCAAAGTGTGATGGAAGAACAATGTTATTTCACATACAAATCATTATTTCTAACCTTGTCAATGTCTTGTCTCTATTTTCTATTCATTTCACAATGTACGGGGGTGAAGAAGTGTGACTACATGGAAACCACTAAATTGTTTGGGTGACCCCAAACTTTTGAACGGTAGTGTATATATTAATGTTCAATGTTTTATTTGTATAGCGCACACAGATTCCGCAGCGCTTCACCTATCTGTATGTTTTTGGGTGTGGGAGAAAACCAGAATACCTAGAGGAAACCCTCGCAAACACGGAGAGAACATACAAACTCTTTGCAGATGTTGCCCTTGGTGGGATTTGAACCCAGGACTCCAGCGCTACAAGGCTACAGTGCTAACCACTGAGCCACCATGCTGCCCCACATATATACATACAGAATGTTTTCATAGCCGCCTTCCAAATGCCATAACTTTTGTGGGATAAGATATTTTTTTTTAATGGCTTTTTCTTTGTGTTTGTGGTCCTGATGACTTCACTGAGCTGGTGCAGGGTCTCTGACTAATCACAATGGGGGTGTAACGTTGCTCAAATCTCTCCTCATTAACAACCCCCATGTTTCACCAGGACACCGGTATCTTCAGGGGTTATTGCCGGGCTATGATGATGGGATAGATCTCTAAGATAAGCAGAGATGGAATAACCAGAATAGAGGCATAACATTTTAGTTATTAGTTTTGCTGCGGAAAAAGATTTATTTGCCATGCTTTGTATCCTTTTTTTTTATTTGTATAGAACACAGATTCCGCAGCACTTCACCTATCTGTATGTTTTTGAGTGTGGGAGGAAACCTACACAAACACGGAGAGAACATACAAACTCTTTGCAGACGCTGCTCTTGGTGGGATTTGAACCCAGGACTCCAACACTGCAAGGCTACTGTGCTAACCACTGAGCCACCATGCTGCCACCCATATATGTATACTGCACGTCCAAGAAGAATGGAAAACGGATGTAGGATGCACCTAAATGAACAATGGAAGCTAGCTCCACACAGAAAGAAGATGCAAATTTATTGTGCATAACATATAGTATATAGAGATGATGTGGAGTATAGTATATGATATAGTATATAGAGATGATGTGGGGTATAGTATATGATATAGTATATAGAGATGATGTGGGGTATAGTATATGATATAGTATATAGAGATGATGTGGGGTATAGTATATGATATAGTATATAGAGATGATGTAGGGTATAGTATATGATATAGTATATAGAGATGATGTGGGGTATAGTATATGATATAGTATATAGAGATGATGTAGGGTATAGTATATGATATAGTATATAGAGATGATGTAGGGTATAGTATATGATATACTATACCCTACATCATCTATATACTATATCATATACTATACCCCACATCATCTCTATATACTATATCATATACTATACCCTACATCATCTCTATATACTATATCATATACTATACCCCACATCATCTCTATATACTATATCATATACTATACCCCACATCATCTCTATATACTATATCATATACTATACCCCACATCATCTCTATATATCATATTCTATACCCCATAATAGAAGTCATCAGACCTGACAGTCCAGACATATGCTCCAACCAATTGAGCTTTAGAGCCTGTGTAAAAGGGCCCTAGCAATCATTAATTTCCCAAGCATTTCTCTATGTAAACAGATGTTGTGTGGCCAAAAGAAATGTTTAAATGTTTAAAAAAGAGGCCACACAAACGATACAGGGATGGCTGTTTGTGTGGCCTAGACGCTCAATTAATTGTGCCATATAATGTTACTGCAAATCTCACTGCTCAGTGCTTGATTGCAGCCAGGGGCAGCCCAAGATTGCTCAGTGTAGCTCTCCCCATGGGCGCGCACACGTCCGGTGTCCTAAAGCCGTTCAAGCATTGTAGACACTAATAGTGGCGCACGCATGCTGAGCGGTGACGCTTACTTCTGTAAATGCTCCTGCGCTGCTCTTCCTGGCTACGATGCTTGAACAAATTTAGAACACAGGACATGCGCATCATCTGCGGTGCGGGAACTGGAGGCCGAGACAATATTAATTATTAAATGAAGGAGGAACCAGGAGACGTGACAGAGCGCGGCACGGCCGGAGAGCCACAACTCCTCTTTGACACTTGGTTACTCTAAGATCACACATTTTCTGCTACATGGATGGATAAGCTGTGACATCCATAACACTGTCAATAACTCGGGTCGGGTCAGAATGCTAACAGAATCCCTTTAAGTGCATTGCCAAGCTAAGGTATTTATACAGTATATGAATGTGACGTGCAGTGGGTACATATACAACCGATTTTGCCGAAGGAAGTGGCGGTCAGTCGGAGACTTCCTCTGTAGTGGCTGATCTATATATATAAGTTGTAACTGTTTCAGCAGGTTGCATTGATAGAGATACTGATATATACTGATATACTGGTGCTTTTACATTGTTTCACACTGCAGGTGCAGCCTGGCAAAAGTTACACGTGCTGCCCACGACCAACGCATATGTAATAGTAATAGCGCCGGTAAATCACAGGTGAATCGACATATCAGATGGGCTGCCTGGTTTACACAATACCTTTATAGAAGTAAGGATCTATGTCCAGTGTAGGCAACCAGCACTGGACAGTAATAGGGTGACCTTCATATGTGTTAAAGCAGTCATTAAAGGGGTACTCCAGAGGGGGAAAAAAAGTGTTTTACAACTGGTGTCAGAAAGTTATACAGATTTCTAAAACTACTTCTATTTAAAAAATCTTCCAGTATTTATCATCTGCTGTATGTCCTGCAGGAAGTGGTGTCTTCTCTCCAGTCTGACACAGTGCTCTCTGCTGCCACCTCTGTCCATGTCAGGAACTAGCCAGAGCGGCGCAGGGCGGTTCCTGACATCGACAGAGGTGGCAGCAGAGAGCACTGTGTCAGACTGGAGAGAAGACACCACTTCCTGCAGGATATACAGCAGCTGATAAGTACTGGTAGACTTGAGAGTTTCAACTAGAAGTAATTTAAAAATCTGTATAACTTTAAAAAAAAATCCAACATCCGGGACCGCTGCCAATCAGCTGTTCTGCACAGCTGCCACACAACAAGTAAAAACACAATATACAGAGCTGCAAGTCTCAGCTCGATAAATTATGAAATATTGGAACTGGATTACTGCCGCACATGCCCTATTTAAGTGAATGGGAGCTGAGCTGCAGTAACCCGGTACCACCAATACTAAAGTATAAAGCAAAATATGCCGGTAGAAGTTTTTTTTTATCCTAGCAGATAGGCCGCACTGCGCTGATCATTCAGAGATTTGTAAGGCACAAGAGCAATGGGAGGAGCTTTCGTTGGTCCCACCCCCAGTGCACCAGACACACTTATTAGCATATACTGAAAAAACAGCCATATCTGCAGAACAGGGCGGCGGATCTCTGAATGATCAGCACAGCTGGAATCAGCGCCGATCAGTAAGTATAAAAATGTCTATCAGCCGTGCATTTAACCAGTGCAGTACAGCTAATCAGCAGCGGTGCGGTGTGTCAGCTATTCATGGCCTATCCTGGGGGTTATTACTGGACGACCCCTTTAAGGGAACGCTGCAATTATCATAGTAACGCTTACATGCCGATTTCTTTTTGAATATGCAGGATTCACCCAATGTTACAGTAAGGATGAAATCTGATGCATAAGGGCCCACGTCTGTGCCCATAAGGGTCCGCAGTGTGAACGGCCCCTAAGGCCCCAACTGGTCGCGGTAGATTCATAGAAACATACTAAGGCTGGGTTCACACTACATTTTTGCAATCTGTTTTTTTCATCTTCTTTTGAAAAAACGGATGAAAGACGGAAGGAAACAACTGATGCATGTGTGTGCATCCGTTTTGATCCGTTTTTCCATTGACTTCCATTATAAAAAAAAAAAACTGATCCTTTTTTTTGACGGACACAAAAATCAGGTCAACCACGTCTTGTGTCCTTCAAAAAAAAAAAAAAAAAGAAACAGATCTGTTTTAATCTGTTTTGATCTTTTTTTTATAATGGAAGTCAACGGAAAAACGGATGCACACAGTTACATCCGTTTTTTGCAAAATAACGGATTGTGTGAACCCAGCCTAATATGTCCTGCTTGAACAAGTGAAAACGAGAGTCTCTCATACGGCCTAAAAACATCACTTTTCTATATATATAGGAAAAAGAAAACATGGGAACACTTACACTGTTGTCTGAACTTTAAATTCAACCGGCTCTTCCTTCTTCTTGCGGAAGAAAA
The DNA here is from genome assembly GCF_027789765.1 of Dendropsophus ebraccatus. Taxonomy (NCBI): domain Eukaryota; kingdom Metazoa; phylum Chordata; class Amphibia; order Anura; family Hylidae; genus Dendropsophus; species Dendropsophus ebraccatus. The sequence goes on from NC_091458.1 coordinate 158,893,130, forward strand.
ACCAATAGGTGAGTAGTCCAACGATGAGCGACAGCAAGAACATGTCGGCCATACTGAACATGGTCTCCTCCGCCACACCGCTCCCCTCCTCTGACTGGCAGACATCTTGGTTAACACAGGAATCGCCCATCTTCAGATCGGACACTATAAAGGGCAAAAAGAGATAAAAACAAGACCTTGAAGTACGCTTATAGCAGTGTCATAGAAGAAAGCATCAAATCGGGTCAGTGGGGTCACATTATTCACTGAGGACAAATATCTGTAGAAACTTATAACAATGCTGGTGAACGGATACCTTGTAAATGGCAGATACAACTTTTAAATAGCACCTGTCACCCATAGGCTCATAAGCTATTCATTTAAAGGGGTACTCCGGGCTAGAGGTATTTTTAGTGTATGGCTGAGGAGGGGGTGGATATAGACGCCGCTGTATAATAACCTCCCAGGGTCTCAGATCGCGCCGCCCTGTTCTCCCGTCCCGATGCCTGGTCTGAGCTGCGGCTTGAAAAGTGACGCCTTAAGACAGCTCAGCCATTCAGCGGCCGAGGTGGGACCCCGCTAGGTCCCCTGAATGGCTGAGCAGCCTTGAGACATCATGTTTCAAGGCGCAGCTCAGACCAGGAAGCGGCAGCGGGGTAGCAGAACGGGGCAGCGCAACCTAGGACCCGACACTGGAAGCGGGGAGGTAAGTGACCGGCGGCGTCTATATCCATTCCTCCCTGGCCCCTAGCCCGGGGTACCCCTTTAAGAGAGGATTTACTTTATAGAATAGTGCGCTCTACTATGCTACACCATACTTTGTTTACTGGCGTGCAGCGACCGGCAAATATCGTGCAGAAAATCGTTATAACCTTCGAATTTAAATGATAATCGTCCTGTGTAATTGCAGGCAGAAATTAAGAATTGGTTTGTGTGTTGTTGTTCATTCATTTAGATCTGACCTTAAAATCATCATTAATTGTTCACTGTAATTCTGCAATTGTTCCTTCATTTGCTGGGATCAGATGGAGAAAACCATCGTAGTAACGACCATCGTTCTGTTTAATATGGGGAACGATTTCAGGTTAACTATGAACAATCTCGGTTTTGTTAATCACTAATCGCTCCATCTAATAGGACCCTTATATCAGCCAGACAGAGGCCAAAGAATAGACAATGGACCTCTATGGACACGTGTAGGAGGATAGCTTTTCCAATGTACAGGCTAACCGTAGGGTGTGAGGTGCATGGAGGCTAAAACACAAGGCGGAGACAAAATGACACGAGATATAGATAGATATATAGATATATACACACACATCCAGGTGATTATAAGCGGGTTGGTTACATAACCAGGACGAGGGAGCTCCCAGCTGTCAGACGTGTGTGCTACCTGAGACGTCTCTGCTCACCTGGTACCAGCGTCTTACATAACAGGACAGCGTGTCCAGCCAGGTGCACTCAGCCCGATCCGGTCTCCAAGAACACGGCGCAGCTCACACGGAAGACGTCTATCTTATAGATTGCTCAATAATCATCAGGGTATTAAAGCCAATGTAATCCCTACACCAATGAGAATCAACAGAACAGTGTACAGTTACCATCCAGGTGTCCACTACTGCCTTAAAATGAACGGCCACCATTGCATTTATTTATTTTCTATGTACAGTGTGAGGGTCATATTAAACGGCCCGACCACCCGACGAGGGCTACACAACTACTTTTCCTGCAACCTGTTCTCATGTAATTCATTGCAGTTGTGACTTGGCTGGTAAAGGGGTACCCCGGCAGCTATTTATTTTCTTTCAAATCAGCTGATGTCAAAGTTAAATAGATTTGTAATTCACTTCTATTTAAAAATCTCCAATCTTTCTGTACTTATCAGCTGCTGTATGTCCTGCAGGAAGTGGTGTTTTATCTCCAGTCTGACACAGTGCTCTCTGATGCCACCTCTGTCCATGGCAGGAACTGTCCCTCTCACCTAAGACCCTCTCTATATTTTATATCTAGAAAAGACTTATGACTCTGTAACTTATATCTACATTATGTATTATAGTATGTACAGTTTTGAACTGAATCTATAATGGGGTCCCGACCCCTTTTCCCCCCTCTTTTCTCTCTGTATTCCCTAAAGTATTGTTGTAAAAACTAAAAAACTTCAATAAATAAAGATTGAAAAGAAAACCTCTCCTGCTCTGGACAGTTCCTGACATGGACAGAGGTGTCAGCAGAGAGCACTGTGTCAGACTGGAGAGAATACACCACTTCCTTCAGGACATACAGCAGCTGATAAGTACTGGAAGACTGGAGATTATTTAATAGAAGTAAATTACAAATCTCTGGCACTTCCAGACACCAGTCGATTTGAAGGATTTTCTTTGGAGTTGCCCTTTAAAGCTATGTGAATATACACTGAAGAAGTGCAACAGTTACACACCGGCTTGTCAGTCACAGTATTCCGTGGAAGATTGTGAAATTATCCTTAAAAAATACTGAACAAGCAAATTGTGCTCAAGTTCAAGGTAGACAGCGAGTTACCAAAGGGCAAAGGTCATGGTGCAGGTCTAGAGAAAAACAGAGTGATCACGGAAGCAGCGGATAACAAGCCGTCCGAACGCGTAGAACGCTGGACTCTTCACAGGTCAGGAAAATCTATCTGGATTTCTTAGGACATACAGATAGTTTTCCTGGCCCATAGGATTTTATGAGGATTTTTCCTGAGGGTGTACATGCTGGAAAATAGGCTCGGAAAGGACATGCATCTGGCATCTCGAATTCTCAGACAGCTCCAGATGTGAATATGGCAACAGTCCAGAATTCCAGATGCACCGAGTACTAGCCCCGCACCAGCACCCAGGTAAGTATGGCTGGCCCTTTAACTGTACACGTTACTAATCAGGAGCACATACAGTTAATGCAATACTGTTTGACCGTGTAAGGAGCCATTGGCTCCTGGCCCTGTCAATCACTCGCTTTACGGCATTATGGCCCCAGCCACAAGAAGCCGCTCTCCCCCCCCCCCCCTCCCCCAGCATTGTGGTGCATGAGTTACATCATAGAGGGAGGCAGGCAAGCAGCACCTTCGTTCTCACAATCCAGAAACACTAATGGTTTCCTGAAATTCTTCCTGATCAGTGTTTCCGGACTGTAAAAACTGCAACGGGTGTAACAGAGGACACATTTTCTTTTGAATAAGCTCCAAAATTGGCGCATGACATTTTTTGGGAGTTAAACCCACTGGGGCCAGATGTTAGCCGAGAGTCAATAGGGAAAATGAAACAATAGCCTCATGATGTTTTTCCATTTGAAGTTTCTCAGACCGCTTGGTGTTTTTCAGTCGGAGGCAGTGTCGGACTGGGGTATCTGGGGCCCACCAGAGGAAAAGATCCTGGGGACCACCAATGAAGAACCATTGAGAAATAACATGTCAGTCAGTGTTTGTGCAGGTTCTAAAGCTGGGGGCCCACCGGAGGATCCTCTGGTACTCTGGTGGGCCAGTCCGACACTGATCGGAGGGAAGCCTCATAGCACCAGGCCTAACTAAGCAGTCTGGTTTCTTGGAAAACTTAGGACAATCAGATTGGAGTTACTGTATATGGGAATAAACCATTGCCTGCCAAAAAAATTCCTGAACACTGCCAACATGACGGCCCCTATTCACGCTCCATGACCTCCATCGATGTGAACCCTGTATAGTGGAGGAAGCAGAGAAGCACCATTTGTATAGGCCTTATAGTCAGTGTGGTGTGGCAAAAAACAACAAAAAAATCTGTTTTGGCAAGGAAAGGATTACAGCAAGTTACTTCACTGCGATGACCCAATCTGGTCAGATTCAGACACGGTCAGACAGAAGAGATTTCTAGTAGGATTTAGCAACCTCCAGTGACGCTCGGGCGACAAATACTGAATCATGCTACGTCTTCTATTAAAAAAATGGGGAAGGAAACCACGTGACCACAGACGCACAGCACTTTTCCGGCTAGTGTGGCAATTTTCTTGTAAATCCCCGAGATAAGGAAGTCATTTTGGATTGCCACCGTTACTCAGCATAACCAGAATGCTAAATCATCAGCGTTATAGTAACCTATGCGAGAGAATATAGGGTCCGCATCAGTGTATATTTATTTATATTCAATGGGTCTATTGGGCATGTTCTATATGCTAAGTAACGCTTCACATTCATCTCCAGGGGAAAGACTCTGTCTATTGTCTTCTATGTCCATGAGGATTGCCGTAAAGCATGTCAATAAGTGCTGTGAAAAACAGCTGAGGCAAGATGTCCGCCCCCATAACAATGTACAAAAAGGGAAATAAATTTACAATTAGAAAATGGAAACAGATTGGAATAAAAGAATAAGTTTTAGTATCTGACTAATCAGTAAAAGAAAATTTAGGAGATACATTCCCTTTAATAGGAATTCTGGAATAATTCTGGAATAATGGATAAAACAATGAAAAAAGTAGTAATAAAATAACACCAGGGATAAAACAGTCTATACTAACTTACGCTAAAATGGGAAAACGGGGCAGGGATGTAAATCAATCCAGATTCCACCCTAACTCTTATGGGGGAGCTCCGTAAGACCTTACCTCTATGTGACTTTAACCAGTCAGTAACCTCAAAGTCCATTTTGTAGATTAATAGTAATGGTTTCTATGATCTCTAAAGTCAAGGCTGACAGCAGGCAGTAAGTCACGTCCCCGGGGTCAGTACAATTTCTCTTCTCATCTATTCTTCCTCTCTAACATTTATACACTAATCCAAGCTCAGCGTGCCAAAAAGGAGGGACCAAGAATTGCTAAAGACAAAATACAGAACATGTGCTACCTGCCAACCTGGCACACCCATAAAGCTGATTACCTAAGCACGGTCCCTAGAGGTTTACTTAGCAGGTTATCGAGTGTTCCCTTTGGTCTAGAAAAACACACGGCAAAACGATCTGTTCTATTAACAAGTTTATGCAGCAAAGTGATTGTGAAGATGACTCAGCAACGTTACTCGTGGCCAAAAACAACTGGAATTTAAGAAAGTCGCAAAGATTGAGGTCAAGTCCACCTAGTACAATATGGACGTCTGTATTATGGCCACCAACCACGTCATGAGGTCACAGACCATGCACTTCTCAAAGCTTTGAAGCTAAGAACTAATTTCCAACCCCCCCATACATATCCATGCTTATTTCCCCTCAACCTTCGTGTGATCCCTATAGAAAAAGGAGAGTAAAGGTCCCATTACACTAATTTATCGGCCTTACTTGGCCAACTGGTGACCATTCCGGCAGATAATAGAAGCATCGACATGATGAAACCCAATCAGTCCAATTATTCTTTCATCAAACATGTGGGGAACGTCAGGACAGGAATTAGGAACTAGAAAAATTAGGAATTAGAAAAGACTTTCCTCCCTTATACCCCTCACCTGAAACCAACGGGGGAACTGCAGTTCTAGGTGCTTTGAAGGACAGTACAGTCACTTGGATGTTAGCAATGCCACAACCAAGACAACATTAGTATGCAACGTCTATTACCTACTCAAGCACCTGTAGGTTTACCTGGACCCTGCCATTTTCTTCTTATATCTGAAGACACACATATAAAGTAAAAGACCCCATACAAAATAGTGTAAGGTTGGTTGAACCCACTGTTATTTTAGTTGGACTGGCCTACTATCAAATTTGTATGGGGGCCTCACGACTCTCCGGACAGATTTTGGGGTAGAAAAAGACAGACATGGTAGATTTCCACTTTCTGACACAATCAAATGCTGCACTCTCATGTTTGCACCAACCTTAGCGTGCTCGAAGATTGCGCAATTCTAGAAACAAGCCGACTGGAGAATGGGCAAAACATTGTCCCTGGAATAAACTGAGCCCACTGTCTGCCCAGCCAGGGCTCCATTCTCTATGGGTCTGCCAAACTTTGCCAAGTGCTAAACTCCCCAATGTTGGATCGCCCCATACAGAATGAACAGAGCACTGGTCACACATGCGCAGTGTGCGCCATTTATTCTGAGGACAATTTTATCTGCCTTCTCACAAGTGATGAGGGTCCCAATGGTGGGACCCCCACTGATCCCGTGGATAGGGTATAACTTCAGATGAGAGGACCCCTTTATTTCCCTACTATCTGATTGCCTAAAAGGGGAAAACTATACTGTGTAGCTGTTGCAGTAAAAACGTATAGGTAAACCTGACCTGCCCTGGCGTACAGGCCTGCCGCGATAAGAATACGTCTCTAACAAGACAGAAATCCAGGTTCATTCATATGAAGCAAAATCTGTCTACAGAAAAATGGCCGTCTTTACCCACTGTAAACATATCCGTGCACCAAATTCCCCTCAATGACATTGCGTCCAGGACAAGAGAACTTAGGTGAACTGTTATGTAATGCGGCCGGTGACTGGAGCTCATTGCCATATTGCACAATCGCTCCTCTTTTGATAACCTGTATTGATTCCATGGGTAACACTAAAATACGTACCGACAGACATTTCTTTATATGCGCCATTTATTTGGACTCGAACATGTCCCATATAAATGGGGTGACAACCTGGAAACCAGTCGCATCGCTGTTCGGGAACTGCGGCCCGGTGGTCTCTACTGAACTGCCACGACCGGAGCGATGTTATGGATGGAAGCGTATGCCGGAACCTCCCATACATTACCGACTGAGTTCAACCCAGGACTCCGATAAGACCAACCCAAGACTTTCATTTAGTTTCTTCCCAGTAATTCAGAGGTAGATTTGTTTGTGTGGTTTGGATCATTGCCTTGGTACAAGGACTATTACCACTTCAGCATAAAGACAGATGATCACTTTCTGCTATAGTACAGAAGGCTGTCCAGGTCTAAGGCAGAAAGCCCCCGCCACACTACCAGCATGAGGGGGTGACTGCCCGTATGATGTCCGTACTGAGGAATTCTGGATTTACCATATGCCAGACATAATGGAACGCGAGTTGCTCAAAGTGCCCTAACTTTTCCATGAATCAATCCAAAAATTAAACTGCATTATTTCTACCGTGATACACTTAAAGGGGAACTACACGGGGAACTACCAGCAGGTCATAGGAGTCTAACCTGCTGATATGTTCCTATTGCACAGGACACACTGAGGAGGATAGTACGTCTCTTACCTTCCTCCTTGGTTACATTAGTAGTTTGCTCCATGGTCTGGAGAGACCATTAGAAAGGGACAGGCATGGCGGGTGCAGATCGGTGCTATGCTGTGAAACAAACTACTAACTGCACAGGAACGGCACCGAGGAGGAAGGAAAGACACGTACCTTCCTCCCCAGCGTCCTGTACGATAGGGACATATCAGCAGGTGAGATTTGTCTAACCTGCTGATAATTCCCCTTTAAAAGAACCACATATCCCTATTTAGAATTAGCTGATTTTTCTATTGAACACTGATCCTTCCTCCTGGTAACATACAGGTGCGGGCAGTAGCTGTTACACTGTACTATTATGGCACGGTAATGGAGAGGCTGAGGAGCCGTGTCCGTGATACGTGGAGCGAGGATCACATGTAACATACAGCACCGGACAAGGTCAGAATTAAGTCAGAGCCAGTGGGATGAGCGCGGCTCGGGTTGGCTTGCTCTTGATCACCAATGTGGATGCAGCCCTACAAAGTCAAGGAAAAACGGGAATTACTCACCGGTAATGATGTTTCCCGGAGTACATGACAGCACCAACCAGAGAGAGGGACTCCGCCCCCACATGGACAGGAAACCTAAAGATATAAAAGAGCAGGCCCTCCTCTTCCTCCTCAGTGAATTTCCGAGACCCAAGAGAGCCTGAATCATTAGTAATAACACAAACGTAGAAATCATAACATCACCCAACACCAACAACAAATATTTTACCCCATTTTCCGTTATAAACACCCTGTGATTACACCAGTGTTACAGAGCAGACTAACAGAAGGGTGGGTTATACCATGGTGCTGTCATGTACTCCGGGAAACATCATTACCGGTGAGTAATTCCCGTTTTTCCCCCTCGACATGACAGCACCAACCAGAGAGGATACCAGAGATGGAATTAGGGAGGGACCACCGCTTGCAAGACTTTTTTCCCAAAAGCCACTTCAGAAGCAGAAGATAGATCCAACCGATAGTGACGAAAAAAAGTGTGGGGTGAAGACCATACTGCTGCTTTGCATATCTGTTCTAGAGAGGCATCCCCTTTCTCTGCCCAAGAGGTAGCTACTGCCCGTGTAGAGTGTGCCCTAACAGAGAGAGGAGGAGAAAGACCAGAGGACGAGTAACAAAGACATATAGCCTGCCTAATCCACCTGGCTAATGTTCCTCTAGAAACCTTACTACCCTTGTTAGGCCCTGCAAACTGTACAAACAGGGAATTTTCTTTCCTAAACGGTTTGGTGGTTTCCAAGTACCTGATCACTGTCCTTCTTACATCTAGCAAGTGATATTCTCTCTCTCTGTCATTTTCTGGTTTGTCACAGAAAGACGGAAGGACTATGTCCTGCGACCTGTGGAAATCCGAGACTACCTTTGGCATGAAGGACGGGTCAGGTCTGAAAATAACTCTGTCAGAAAGTATCTTAGTGTATGGTTCTAAGCTAGAGAGATGAACTATCTCACAAACCCTCCTAGCTGAGGTGACTGCTACTAGAAGTGCTGTCTTCAATGTTAACATTTTCAAAGAGGCTTCTGATAACGGCTCAAAAGGCTCCCTGATTAAGGCATTAAGGACTATATTTAAATCCCATGGAGGGGTCCTGTTTACTATTTTAGGGCATAACTTTTGCAAAGCTCTAAAGAACCGCATAATCCAGGGGTGTCTAGCTAGCTGCTGATCATACAACGCCCCCAATGCTGCTACCTGCACCTTAAGGGTTGCTGGCTTTAACCCCTTTTCAAACCCTTTTTGCAAAAAATCGAGAATCGTTGCTATGTTTGGACTACTGAAGTCCATCTGTTCTGTTCCTACAAAATTAAAGAAAGCCTGGCAAATTTTAAAATAAATCTTGCACGTAATTGGCTTTCTGCTCATCTGCAAGGTTGTAATAACTGTTTCTGACAACCCCTTACTCCTGAGAATCATCCTCTCAAGAGCCATGCCGTCAAGTGGAGGTGCTCTGCCTGAGGATGAAGAACCGGCCCCTGAGATAACAGATCTGGCTGTTCTGGCAGCACCCATGGGTCCGCAATCGCCATGTCTCTGAGGGATGAGAACCAAGCCCTGCGAGGCCAGAATGGGGCAATCAAGATGACCTTCGCTTGGTCCTGTCTGATCTTTCTGAGGACCTTTGGTAGAATTGCTAAAGGAGGGAAGGCATATGCTAAGTTCCCCTTCCATGTCTGTGAGAGGGCATCCACTGCTGTCGGATTGTCTCTGAGAGATAGTGAATAAAACTGGTTCACCTGTCGATTGTCCTTTGTTGCAAATAAATCCACTTCTGGGCACCCCCACAGACGAACAATCTTTTGGAAAACTTCTGGGTTCAGTTTCCATTCTCCCTGTCTTAGCAGATTTCTGCTTAAATAGTCGGCCCTTATGTTCAGTGACCCCTTTAAGTGAACTGCCGCCAGACTTAGAAGTCTTTTTTCTGCAAAGGCAAAGATCTCATAAGCCAGGTTCAACAACCCCTCACTTCTTGTGGTGCCCTGCCTATTTATTACGGCTACCGCGGTAGAGTTATCTGTAAGAATATTAACATTAGAATTTCTTACATAGTCTTCTGACGCTTTAAGGGCCTCCAAGATCGCTGCCAGCTCTCTAAAGTTTGAGGACCTTTCCTTAAAAGAACTGTCCCACCTTCCTTGGAAGTCTAGACTACCCAAATGAGCCCCCCAACCCGAAGGACTAGCATCTGTAGTAATTACTAGGGGGCATCTCCTAGTCCAAGACATTCCCGCTGTAAGATGCTTTCTAACCAGCCACCAAGATAAGCTGTCTACAACCCCCTTAGATAATTCAATGGATCTATCTAGCCCTTCCGGGGACCCATCCCATAGACTCAAGAGCTGTAATTGAAGGGGTCTAGAATGTATCTGTGCCCACGGGACTGCTGGTATAGCTGCAGTAAATAACCCTAATAAGGACATACCCCTTCTGATCGTGAGCCTGGGATTTCTTACGGCTAGCGACACTGCTGACTGTATTTTCTGAATTTTTTCCTCTGGTAGAAAAGACCTTTGCACAGAAGAGTCTAAATTGATTCCCAGGAACTTTTTCTTTTGTGCTGGGGATAAAAAAGATTTTTCCTGATTTACAATCCATCCCAATTTTCCTAAGATGACTAAGGTTCTATCTACTAGTGACTGTAAGGCCACCTCAGAATTTGCTACCAGAAGAAAATCATCCAAATATGGTATAAACAAACCTGGCCCTTCCCTGACATGCGCTGCCATCTCTGCCACGATTTTGGTAAACACCCTGGGCGCTATGGCTATGCCAAAAGGTAGAGCCTGGAATTGAAGGTGAAACAAAGAACCATCTATAACAACAGCAATGCGTAAGTATTTTTGAAACTCCCTGTGAATGGGCACATGTAAATAAGCATCCTTCAAGTCAATCGATGCCATGAAACAATTTTCAGTAAGCAAATTAACCGCTGACTTAATCGTCTCCATTTTAAATTTTTGGTATCTAAGGAACTTATTTAATGGTTTTAAATTAATAATCACTCTATAGGACTGATCTGGCTTCTGGATCAGAAACAAATTAGAGTAGAAACCAAAATACTTTTCAGTCTCTGGTACTGGCACCAGGACATTTTTATTTATTAAAGACATGACTTCACCTTCTAAGGTCTTTTGACCCAATCCCCCCATGTGACTTCTCGTCACCAAAAACCGGGTAGGTGGTAGTGACATAAAATCAAAAGTAACTCCTTCTTTGATGTAGCTCAAAACCCATGTACTCCCACAGATCTTGGCCCACTCTTTAACAAAAAACTTTAATCTACCCCCGACCTGTTCACCTGGTTTACTGGGAGGTTGGCTTTTTTCCTGTGTCAGATTTCTGATTGAAGAGGTAACCCCTGGATCTACTTGCTCCTCTTCCTCTTCCTCTATCTGACCCTCTGCCCCGGAAGTTTCCCTTTCCTTGTACACGAAAGGACTGGGACCTTCCAGGTTGATATGTAACAGGAAACCCTTTCTTTTTATCTCCTGCTTTCTCCAATAAATCTTCTAATACTGAACCAAACAAAGTATTTCCTTCACAAGGAATGTTGCAAAGTTTTGTCTTTGCCGCCGCATCCCCTGACCAATTTTTTAGCCATATAGCTCTCCTGGCTGAATTGGACAGGGCTGCTGACCTAGCGGAAAACCGTAAAGTGTCTGCAGAAGCGTCAGCTAAAAAAGATGCAGATTTTTTTAACCGAGGCAGGGAAGCTAACAGACTCTCACTAGACTCTCCTGACTGCAACCCTTCCTCTAACTGTGCCAACCATACTAGCATGGACCTAGCTACACAGGTGCCTGCTATGCTTGGCCTGAAGGACTCAGCTGCTGCTTCCCAGGTTCTCTTTAAAAACCCGTCCGCCTTTTTATCCATCGGGTCCTTTAAAGTCCCCAAGTCCTCAAAAGGCAGGGAACCCTTTTTTGACACCTTTGCAATAGCCACATCTATTTTCGGGGGGTGGTCCCAACCCGGATGTTCTGAATCGTTGAAAGGGTATTTTCTTTTTACTGCCCTAGGCACAAACCCCTTTCTGTCCGGTCTGGACCATTCCCTCTTAATAAGGGCTGAGACACTTCTATGGACTGGGAAAACTGCTTTCTTTCTCTCCTCCAGCCCCCCAAACATGATGTCTTGCACTGATTTTGGAACCACCTGTTCCTCCAGTTGCATGGTAGAGCGGACCTCTTTTACTAAAAAGTCCACGTCCTCTAAAGGGCATAATGGCTTCCCCGTTGTGTCTTCCTCTGGAATGCTTAACTCTTCTGATCCAGAGTTGTCATTCTCTGCTCCCCCCTCCAATTCATGATCAGACTGTGCCGCACCTGAATGCGAGGCACCCGCTGTATTCAAAGCCGGAGGGGCTACTGCCACTGGGACTACTTTTAGGGAGCTCTGGATTTCATCCTTAATCATTTCCCTATAATAGGAAGAATATACACAAATTCAACTATCCGCTGACAACAACTGGATCAGCAAATATCACCAGCATAAATTTAGGGCTTTAGCATGAGGGAACACTCACTTCATAGAAGCTAGCAGCACAGACATATTAGGCACTTCCGATGCCACCATCTTGCTTACACAGGAGTCACATGTAGGGCGATCCGTGTCTGAAGGCAGTCTGACCTTACATATCCTACATTCCTTCCTGGTACTCCTTGAGGACCTTTTAGGCTCATCCTCCTAAGGATACATCACATGTTTAATCATATGAATCTTACTTTACCTTAAAGAGGCCACCCTCAGCCCGCTGGTACCCTGGGTTTTTCCGCTGGCCCCGCTGTATCCTTCTTCTCACTCATTGCGTACTGCCAGTGACCGGCCTTCTCACCACCACACCGCCAACGCCGTACGCCCGCCTCACTGAACTCCGGAGCGTTCCTCACTGAAGAACCCCCGGCGTCTGGCGTCACTTCCGGCGTACGACGCGGCTTCCGGAACTTCCCGACGCGTCACTGCACGTCACTTCCGGAAGTCCCGGAGCTAGGCCGCAACGCCTCCCAGCTGGCTTTCCCGGCTATCGGCCTCCGCGACACCGCGCGATACCGATGCTCCGGCCGCTGACTGAATTGTCTCAGTCACTGTGGTGAGTAGGTCTTAGGCCGAACTACGGCCTCTAGAGCGTCCCCCTTAGCCTTCCACGGCCCCAGGGAATAGAGGGAGCTCCGGTCTAATGTTGACACGATGTCTCTAGGCTTCCCGCAGGGACAGGAAAACCACTGAGGAGGAAGAGGAGGGCCTGCTCTTTTATATCTTTAGGTTTCCTGTCCATGTGGGGGCGGAGTCCCTCTCTCTGGTTGGTGCTGTCATGTCGAGGGGGAAAACCTGGATACATCATAAATCTAGTAATTATCAGTCTAAGGATTGGGCAGCTTATTGGTGGATATACACACATCGATATATACGGATTCAAGGGTGTCAAGCCCCTATTACAAGGGGCAATTTCAAGGAGCAAGCGAGCGCCAACCCAACAGATCAGCGCTCACTTGCTTCTTGTTCTCTACTCGTTGACGAAGTCTACGGGGGGAGGGGGGGGGGGCGTGAAGAGCTCATAGGAAATTTCACTCCAATTAAATGGGGCGACGGCCGCAGAACATTGCCATATTAATGTTTGTGTTTCAACACGTTGAAAGACATCGATCGGCTAGCATGGAACAAATACCGATTCTTGTCCATAATGGTTTAACCCTATGTCATTCTGAATTACAAGGCCGTTCTATGGACTTTAGGCAGCTCTGTATAATAATAAAAAAAATTACCAGAATTAGACGGAAAAAAAAAAACCTCGTCCTTGCTGTACTCTTAACTCTAGAGGACAGAAGGTCAGGAAGGCGAGGGTGATGTCAGACAAGAGAACACTCTTATCAAGCGTGCCGCCATGTGCGAACAGATGAAAAGCTGGCAACAGATGTAAGAAACCAGTCCTCCTCCCCGACAATCCACAAACACGCCAATATCTATCCTTACTGGGGAGCTCAAACTGGTGTGCGCCCAGTAACAGAGCCATTGTCACATCTGTAGTACAGGTAAGGCCAGTCCAGGAGTACAACAAAAAACCCTCCAATCCACCAGGTAATAAAATCCAATCCATATTACACAAGATACCCGACCTCTTCTCCAATGACCTCGGCAGCCAGTTTATGGGCACAAAAACATTTCTGCTGGAACATACAGAACTGCAAACATTTACCGGGATGGCAGGTCATCTGTCACATGACCACGTGCCGCCCGTATACAGCACACAGGGAAACTTTACTTATTATTACTGACCATGATGTAACTTCTATAGACTGACAACAATAGGATGTGCCGCATCGAGTGTCGGTGTAAAGGAGTTCTCCGGAGAGAACAACTCATGGTGGTGGGAAAGAAAGAAACCAGTACTCACCTGCCGCCGGTCTCCACCAGTACCATCCAATGCTGCTACGTAGAGATGAACACAACTGCAGCAGGTTGGAGTCGGATCGCTCGGCATTTAAATACTGGCGGCTGAAGTTGGATGCAGCTCTAGGGAGTCCTGAATACAGCCATAGGTCCTACCCATGTTTTCCCAGACTCCCTAGGGCGGCATCGAGTGATCCGAACGTGCACGAGTTGCGGAAGTGGTGTATTCTTTCCAGTCTAACACAGTGCTCTCTGCTGCCACCTCTGTCCATGTCAGGAACTGTCCAGAGCAGGAGAGGTTTTCTATGGGGATTTGCTGCTGCTCTGGACAGTTCCTGACATGGACAGAGGTGGCAGCAGAGAGCACTGTGTCAGACTGGAGAGAATACACCACTTCCTGCAGGACATACTGCAGCTGATAAGTACTGGAAGACTGGAGATTTTTTTTTTAATAGAAATTAATTACACATCTCTAGCATCAGTTGATTTGAAAGAAAGAAAAAAAATGTTGGTGAACAACCCCTTTAAGCTGAGTGTGCATGTATGTGTGGGTATTGGGAAAGACCACTGCCTGCGGTAACAATGTACGGGCAGCGTAAGAAAAGACCGTCCCAACGTGCTCCATCACTAATACTCCGCTCAGTAGGGACCTGGTGTGTTTACTTCTACAGCCTAAAGCTATATCCAGGTCATGTGATGATCACCCAGGTGTACGGCACATTAAGCTATATACTATAATGAGCGATCACTATATTACAATGAATGAGCGATAATTTGCGCAATTGAACGATTAAGGATTTCGAAGTAACAATGTATTTTTTATACCGATCAGCGTTTAGACGGAACGATAGATCGTATAAAAAAAAAATCAAAAAAAAAAAAAAAATCGTTATTGCGATTGTTTTAAGATCGCTTTAGCCCATCTCACACACAGGGTGAATCTATGAAAGACTGTTTACACGAAGCGATCTGCGAATTTCCAGCGAACGACCGACAATTGTAGAACATGTTGAAAGATCACGATGAACCATTTATCGGTCGCCGCTTGATCGTACGCTGTGTTTAAACTAGCCGATTATCACTCAATTGCGAAAATTTGAACAATAATCGCTCCGGGTAAAGGGACCAAAAAACCGACATGGCACTTATAATAGGCCGGTCAGAGTACGGCGCCTATAATAGGCCGGTCAGAGTACGGCGCCTATAATAGGCCGGTCACAGTACGGCACCTACAATAGGCCGGTCAGAATACGGCACCTACAATAGGCCGGTCAGAGTACGGCACCTATAATAGGCCGGTCAGAATACGGCATCTATAATAGGCCGGTCAGAATACGGCGCCTATAATAGGCCGGTCAGAGTACGGCACCTATAATAGGCCGGTCAGAGTACGGCACCTATAATAGGCCGGTCAGAGTACGGCACCTATAATAGGCCGGTCAGAGTACGGCACCTATAATAGGCCGGTCAGAGTACGGCACCTATAATAGGCCGGTCAGAATACGACACCTATAATAGGCCGGTCAGAGTACGGCACCTATAATAGGCCGGTCAGAGTACGGCACCTATAATAGGCCGGTCAGAGTACGGCACCTATAATAGGCCGGTCAGAGTACGGCACCTATAATAGGCCGGTCAGAGTACGGCACCTATAATAGGCCGGTCAGAGTACGGCACCTATAATAGGCCGGTCAGAGTACGGCACCTATAATAGGCCGGTCAGAATACGGCACCTATAATAGGCCGGTCAGAGTACGGCGCCTATAATAGGCCGGTCAGAGTACGGCACCTATAATAGGCCGGTCAGAGTACGGCGCCTATAATAGGCCGGTCAGAGTACGGCGCCTACAATAGGCCGGTCAGAGTACGGCGCCTACAATAGGCCGGTCAGAGTACGGCGCCTACAATAGGCCGGTCAGAGTACGGCGCCTACAATAGGCCGGTCAGAATATGGCGCTTATAATAGGCCGGTCAGAGTACGGCACCTATAATAGGCCGGTCAGAATACGACACCTATAATAGGCCGGTCAGAGTACGGCACCTATAATAGGCCGGTCAGAGTACGGCACCTATAATAGGCCGGTCAGAGTACGGCACCTATAATAGGCCGGTCAGAGTACGGCACCTATAATAGGCCGGTCAGAGTACGGCGCCTACAATAGGCCGGTCAGAGTACGGCACCTATAATAGGCCGGTCAGAGTACGGCACCTATAATAGGCCGGTCAGAGTACGGCACCTATAATAGGCCGGTCAGAATACGGCACCTATAATAGGCCGGTCAGAGTACGGCGCCTATAATAGGCCGGTCAGAGTACGGCGCCTATAATAGGCCGGTCAGAGTACGGCGCCTATAATAGGCCGGTCAGAGTACGGCGCCTACAATAGGCCGGTCAGAGTACGGCGCCTACAATAGGCCGGTCAGAGTACGGCGCCTACAATAGGCCGGTCAGAGTACGGCGCCTACAATAGGCCGGTCAGAGTACGGCGCCTACAATAGGCCGGTCAGAGTACGGCGCCTACAATAGGCCGGTCAGAATATGGCGCTTATAATAGGCCGGTCAGAATACGGCTACAGCCGGTGAGGAAAGGGGCTGAGAAGCAACGTGCTATATAGGAGGGCACTCCGCAGGTATATGGGGGCGATACGACCATAACGCCGGTCACTCACCCTCCTGGGGTAGGTAAGAGCACCTCCAGCAATACAAACCCACAACTCCTACCATTCCCAGTGGTGGAGCCTGACTGGAGTTGTAGTTTTGTAATAACCCCACACACAATGTAAATCACAGCTGCCCCGTGCCTGTGCGCCCCTAGGCTGACGCCTCGTTTGTCCCAATCATATATTGTACACGGAATTATACAGAGCCAGCATATAGTAGTGTCCAGGCCCCTATAAACCCCTGCAGAATAGAGAACCGCAGCCACTCAGCACTGACAGACTGCGTCTTATCACCTGCGATAACGCGCTGCAATCTGGCAGCAGGTGCTAGGACCCTGCAGGGACACATGCTAGGGAATCACGTCTCCATGGCAACAAGCCCAGCTCCCGCACGCCGCCCAGGCTCTTCCCTCACACATTGCGGCAGAACTTACCGGTCCCGGTTCTCTCAGCGGCGCCGCCAGGTAACAAGAACAACGAGCTGTGCTCCCCGGGTTGACACCACGGGCACGTCAGCTGACTCCGGGCCGCTCCCAAGTATCTGAGCCAGGAGGAGGACGGGGTGTCGCGGAATACGTTACAATATAATATAAGGCTTAGTGTCGCTCTAATGTTAAAAAATTATTTGAAACGATAAAGTTTAAAAAAAAATTGTTCCTTTTTCAGGGAAACGAGCTAAAGAATCTGCTTAGTCAACGTCAAAACGGAGAATAAAAGTTACCCACCCCGCAGTGCGCGTTGGTACGGTCCGGGGACGGCCCACCTCCGTGACCAGTTCTACTAAAGCGCAAAGAGCCTATAGGGGCGGAGGAGCTGGCGGAATGGGGGCGGGGCATGTGGGTGACGTCACGGATGGAGAAGTTGGGCAGAGGTGAGGGTTTTGTTAAAGGGACCGTGAGTAATAAGCGAGAGATTGTGTAAGGAGCCGGGGGCGGAGCCTGCTGAGGGCCTCAGGCGGGGGATAGGGCTGCGGCAATACCGGATAAGGCCCCGCCCTGCGTGATTGACACAGCACACATGGGAGAGGGGAGGAAGGGACAGCAGGAGCCCTGGGAAGCAGCTCTGACTCTTCTTACCACATAATAACATATTTCTACAATCTAGAGGTCCAGTAGATATAGTAAAGGGGAATCCAGCAGAAAAAAATCTTTCAAATCAACTGGTGTCAGAAAATCTGCAGTACTTATCAGCTGCTGTATGTCCTGCAGGAAGTGGTGTATTCTCTCCAGTCTGACACAGTGCTCTCTGCTGCCACCTCTGTCCAAGTCAGGAACTGTCCAGAGCAGGAGAGGTTTTCTATGGGGATTTGCTGCTGCTCTGGACAGTTCCTGAGGCCTCACTCTCCTGTATGTTCTCTATCTGGCCCAGACCGCCATGATGATTTCTTGCAGCTACAGGTCGTCTCTTCAAAACCTGCCAGATAAACATCTCAGGCTCCACAACGTCCTTCCCCTTTTCCCACCTATAGGCTCTCATACAGTAATAATTCCACTGTTTGCTGTCATGTGCAGTAAAGTGAGTAGGTGTTCGCCTGTATTTAGGATTCCTTGAAATGCCTCAAACATAGTAATAATGTCCCTTGCTGTGCCCCCATTAGTAATAATGTCTCATGCTGTGCCCCCATATAGTAATTATGCTCCCATATAGTAATTATGCCCCCTGCTGTGCCCCCATATAGTAATTATGCCCCCTGCTGTGGTCCCATATAGTAATAATGTCTCCTGCTGTGCTCCCATATAGTAATTATGCCTCCTGCTGTGCCCCCATATAGTAATAATGTCTCCTGCTGTGCCCCCATATAGTAACAATGCCCACTGCTGTGCCTCCATATAGTAATGATGCCCCTGCTGTGCCTCTATATAGTAACAATGTCTCCTGCTGTGTTTCCATATAGTAATAATGCCCCCTGCTGTGCCCCCATATAGTAATAATGCCCCTGCTGTGCCTCTATATAGTAATAATGTCTCCTGCTGTGTTTCCATATAGTAACAATGTCTCCTGCTGTGCCCCCATATATAGTAATAATGCCCCCTGCTGTGCCCCCCCATATATAGTAACAATGTGTCCTGCTGTGCCCCCATATAGTAATTATGCCCCCTGCTGTGCCCTCCATATAGTAATAATGTCTCCTGCTGTGCCCCCATATAGTAATTATGCCCCCTGCTGTGCCCCATATAGTAATAATGTCTCCTGCTGTGCCCTCCATATAGTAATAATGTCTCCTGCTGTGCCCCATATAGTAATTATGCCCCCTGCTGTGCCCCATATAGTGATAATGTCTCCTGCTGTGCCCCCATATAGTAATTGTGCCCCCATATAGTAATAATGTCTCCTGCTGTGTTTCCATATAGTAATAATGCCCCCTGCTGTGCCCCCATATAGTAATAATGCCCCTGCTGTGCCTCTATATAGTAATAATGTCTCCTGCTGTGTTTCCATATAGTAACAATGTCTCCTGCTGTGCCCCCATATATAGTAATAATGCCCCCTGCTGTGCCCCCCCATATATAGTAATAATGTGTCCTGCTGTGCCCCCATATAGTAATTATGCCCCCTGCTGTGCCCTCCATATAGTAATAATGTCTCCTGCTGTGCCCCCATATAGTAATTATGCCCCCTGCTGTGCCCCATATAGTAATAATGTCTCCTGCTGTGCCCTCCATATAGTAATAATGTCTCCTGCTGTGCCCCATATAGTAATTATGCCCCCTGCTGTGCCCCATATAGTGATAATGTCTCCTGCTGTGCCCCCATATAGTAATTGTGCCCCCATATAGTAATAATGTCTCCTGCTGTGCCCCCATATAGTAATTATGCCCACTGCTGTGCCCCATATAGTAATAATGTCTCCTGCTGTGCCCCCATATAGTAACAATGCCCCCTGCTGTGCCTCCTTATAGTAATAATGCCCCCTGCTGTGCCTCCTTATAGTACTAATGCCCCTGCTCTGTCCCCATATAGTAATAATGTCTCCTGCTTTGTCCCCATATAGTAATAATGTCTCCTGCCGTCCCCCCATTTACTAATAATGCTCTCTGCTGTGCCCTCATATAGTAATAATGCCTTTTCAGACGGGAGATCCTGCACGTGGCGGGGAAACCTGTAAGCGCCGTGTCACAATACCAGAGCGCCGGCCTCACAGGGTGGATCAGGGGTTAAGCCAAAGAAGTTCAGACGCACGTCCATAGTAACAGCAAGAGCGCTGTCACCAGGGGCAAACATCAGAGAGGGAGGCATCAGAGCATGAATCGCAGCATCGGACAGAGGTAAGTATCGTCACTAGCGACCCGTCATCATATGGGCCACATCGTCCATCACTGTGCAGGAGTGTTGTCGGGAGCTACTAATGGGGGTACTGCTATGTCGTAGTCACCATAGCGGTCTTGTAGGGCATCATTGCACACCGTTAGTGTCTGGCGCTATAGATGGGGATACTGCCATGTCACAGTATGGAGGGGTGGACCTCAGTGTACATGGGGGTCTCTATGGGTGATGAGAGGGGTGTGGCTAAGGGCGTCCATGCCAGGTAAGGTATAAACCGGTGCAGAAGGTGCCGAAGAGGGATATGGACCATGAGGGTCATAAACCAGGCATCCGGGGGGGTCATGCCCAACAACCACTGAGCCCACCCATGCCCCAGCACAAGGAGGGCAAGGTTAGCTCTAGTTTTGGCCAACTCACTTGACTGGGATCCCCATGCCGGAGGTGCCAGGACACCTCACCATATTGTGCATCCAGAGCTGTGTCCAGAATGGTGTCTGTGCCTAATATAACCCTAGAGGTCAGGAAATCTATCCAGAGTTCCTGATAAGAAATACAGATAGATTTTCCTGAGGTGTGAAGGAAGCCTAAGGCAGTGGTAGTAGGGGCAGGTGAGTATACGTGACAAAAAAAAAAAATGGACACCTGAACAAACAATTCCCGGATGGATCTGGTGGCGTCTCCCGACTCTGTACTAAAACTATGACACATGTGTCCCACACAGTCTACATCTAAAGCTTCGCCCATCCGTTCCATCTTATAAATATGGGTCAGGATACATGGTACAAGCTGTTTCATAAACTGGCATGATTACAATGGTAAATAATGAAGGAGTATAATATTATACAGTGCAAGTCTGGTAACCTCTAAGCAATCCCATAACAGATGATGAATACTGCTGTAATCCTATGATGCACAGTCAGCAGGTAAGTGATGAAATAGCCTGGAAATTCTCAACTATTCAGAAAGAGAAATCCACACCTTCCTCCGCCTCCGCCATGGTATCGCATTACCCTGGTGCATCAGGTCTCCGACCATAGTTCATGTTTGCTCTTGGTTCATATTCAGTAGTTGGTAGAAGGTAGAGATAGTAGGGAAAGCACAAGGAGGTATGTAATGGAAGTGAGAGTAATCATACAGCTCTTTATTTAAAGCTAATAAACCACTAGGTACATCACTGTGTGTTTTTTACATAAATAGACCGGTGCCGGCGTGGGGATGCCAGTAATGCAGTCCTTTTTCTGAACCACCGTCTTGTTCCCAGGCACAGCGCCGGTCTATTCCTGAGCACTGGTCCGGCATGAAGCAATGGGGGCCCCGACTGTGACAAACCCCCTCCCCTCTCTGATGCACCTCCATTACAATCAATGGAGATGCGTCACAGATGGGTGATCGCCACACTGGGGGCAGGTTGGCTTCATGCCAGGCCAGTGCTCGAAGTAGACCGGCATCAATGTACGGGAACCATGCGGAGGTTCAAAAAGACAACGTCACCAGCATCCCTGCGCCGGGTCCGTTCATGTAATAAAAGACAAAGCGATGTAGCTAGTGGTTTATTTGCAAGAACTGCCCAAGCTGAATGTCATGGAGTACAATAAATTGTAAAAATCCAGTGTGTGTGTGTGTGTAAATATATATATATACACTATCGTTCAAAAGTTTGGGGCCACATTGAAACGTCCTTATTTTTGAAGGAAAAGCACTGTACTTTTCAATGAAGATAACTTTAAACTAGTCCTAACTTTAAATAAATCCACTCTATACATTGCTAATGTGGTAAATGACTATTCTAGCTGCAAATGTCTGGTGTTTGGTGCAATATCTACATAGGTGTATAGAGGCCCATTTCCAGCAACTATCACTCCAGTCTTCTAATGGTACAATGTGTTTGCTCATTGGCTCAGAAGGATAATTGATGATTAGAAAACCCTTGTGCAATCATGTTCACACATCTGAAAACAGTCTAGCTCGTTACAGAAGCTACAAAACTGACCTTCCTTTGAGCAGATTGTGTTTCTGGAGCATCACATTTGTGGGGTCAGTTAAACGCTCAAAATGGCCAGAAAAAGAGAACTTTCATCTGAAACTCGACAGTCTATTCTTGTTCTTAGAAATGAAGGCTATTCCATGCCAGAAATTGCTAAGAAATTGAAGATTTCCTACAACGGTGTGTACTACTCCCTTCAGAGGACAGCACAAACAGGCTCTAACCAGAGTAGAAAAAGAAGTGGGAGGCCGCGTTGCACAACTAAGCAAGAAGATAAGCACATTAGAGTCGCCTCACAGGTCCCCAACTGGCATCTTCATTACATAGTACCCGCAAAACACCAGTGTCACCATCTACAGTGAAGAGGCGGCTGCAGGATTTTGGGCTTCAGGGCAGAGTGGCAAAGAAAAAGCCATATCTGAGACTCGCCAATAAAAGAAAAAGATTAAGATGGGCAAAAGAACACAGAGATTGGACAGAGGAAGACTGGAAAAAAGTGTTGTGGACGGATGAATCCAAGTTTGAGGTGTTTGGATGACAAAGAAGAAGGTTTGTGAGACGCAGAAGAAATGAGAAGATGCTGGAAGAATGCCTGACGCCATCTGTTATACATGGTGGAGGTCATGTGATGGTCTGGGGTTGGTGCTGGTAAGGTGGGAGATTTGTACAGGGTAAAAGGGATTGTGAATAAGGAAGGCTATCACTCTGCACTGCCATGCCATACCCAGTGGGCAGCGCTTGGTTGGAGCCAATTTCATCCTACAACAGGACAATGACCCTAAACACCTCCAAATTGTGCAAGAACTATTTCCAGCAGAAGCAGCAGCTGGTATTCTATCATAGGGAATGGAGTGGCCAGCGCAGTCACCAGATCACCACCCCATTGTGGGAGCAGCTGGACCGTATGGTACGCCAGAAGCAGGGGCGTAGCTAATGTCTCCTGGGCCCTGGTGCGAGAGGCCAACTTGGGCCCCCCCCCCCTCCTTTCACGACCAAGTGATGCTATTGTTGTGTGTGTGTGTGTGTATGTATATATATATATATATATATATATATATATATATATATATATATATACACAGTGGTGCCTTGGATTATGAGCATAATTCGTTCCAGGACCGTGCTTGTAATCTGCTATGATTTGGAAGGTGTTTAGAGTACAGTGCTGTAGACCCCGCTATGCAGGCCATGCCCCTTCTCCACTCGCGCTCCCACCCAATACAGGAAGTTCTTAAACCAAAGCAATGTTCTTAAACCAAGTCACAATTTTGAAAAACTGTGAGCTCTTAAACCAAAACGCTCTTAAACGAAGTTACTCTTAAACCAAGGTACCACTGTATGTATGTATGTATATATATATATATATATATATATATATATATATATACACACACACACACACACCAAGACAGATATTACCTATTACCGCCATACTGTTACCGACCAAATCCTGTATACTGAGACCAATATTACCAGTAATACCAGTATATAGGGAGGAAACATTACCGCCACACCACAACCACTACCATCACCACCATATTGTTACTGACCAAATCCAGTATACTAAATCACCTCATCCAGTCATAGAGAGGTGGCCCCAGCTCTACACAGGCTCTATACACCATATACATTACAGTGCAGTTATATCAGGTGACTCACAGGAGACGTCTTCTCTGATCGGAGTTCTTTCCTTTTCATCTTCTTCTCCATCCGTCCTGGGCCGTTATGAGAACTTCTCCGAGCCACGAATCCACAGAATCTGCCAGACAGACATATTAGTCTCCTCACTCTGACACCATCCTCATCTCTATACACACTGCACATCTGTACTGTCCCCTTTACACCCTCATTTAGTGGGTAGCCCTGACTCTATGTGACCTCCTAATAATATATGCCCCCCTCTGTGTATTCCCTCTCCCCCTATGTTGCCCCCCCAAATAGATGGCCCCCTCTACCCCCTCCCTTATAGATGGCCCCCTCTACCCCCTCCCTTATAGATGGCCCCCTATACCCCCTCCCTTATAGATGGCCCCCTCTCTCCTCACCCTCCCTTATGGATGGTCCCCTCTCCCCCCACCCTCCCTTATAGATGGCCCCCTCTCCCCCCACCCTCCCTTATAGATGGTCCCCTTCCCCCCCCCCCTCCCTTATAGATGGTCCCCTTCCCCCCCCCCTCCCTTATAGATGGTCCCCTTCCCCCCCCCTCCCTTATAGATGGTCCCCTTCCCCCCCCTCCCTTATAGATGGTCCCCTTCCCCCCCCCCCTCCCTTATAGATGGTCCCCTTCCCCCCCCCCCTCCCTTATAGATGGTCCCCTTCCCCCCCCTCCCTTATAGATGGTCCCCTTCCCCCCCTCCCTTATAGATGGTCCCCTTCCCCCCCCTCCCTTATAGATGGTCCCCTTCCCCCCCCCTCCCTTATAGATGGTCCCCTTCCCCCCCTCCCTTATAGATGGTCCCCTTCCTCCCTCCCTTATAGATGGTGCCCTTCCCCCCCCCCCACCCTCATAGATGGCCCCCCTCTTTCCCCCCCCCCTCATAGATGGCCCCTCTTTCCCCCCACCCTCATAGATGGCCCCTCTTTCCCCCCACCCTCATAGATTGCTCCTCTTTCCCCCCACCCTCATAGATGGCCCCCTCCTTTCCCCCCACCCTCATAGATGGCCCCTCTTTCCCCCCACCCTCATAGATTGCTCCTCTTTCCCCCCACCCTCATAGATGGCCCCCTCCTTCCCCCCACCCTCATAGATGGCCCCCTCCTTTCCCCCCACCCGTACAGGCTGATAAAAAAAAACAAAACTTAACTCACCTGACATCGCGCTCCCACGTTGATTCTCACTCCTCCTGGTCTGTCCCCGGCTGCTGCGCGGCTGCCGGGGGTGTCGCGTCTTATCCCCGGCAGCGCGCGCATCCCAGAACTCCCTGCGCGCCGGAAACCGGAAGTCAGGGCCCAAGGCGCGCAGGGAGCTCTGGGATGCGCGCGCTGCCGGGGGTAAGACGCGACACCCCCGGCAGCCGCGCAGCAGCCGGGGAAAGACGGAGCCCGACTCTTGTGACCGCAAGCACAACAATGCTTGCGGTCACAAGAGTGATTGATCGGGGGGCCCCGCGGGCCCCCCTTGTGGCGGGCCCGGTCGCGGCGGCGACCCCCGCGACCACGGTGGCTACGCCACTGGCCAGAAGTGCCCATCCAACCAATCCAACTTGTGGGAGCTGCTTCTAGAAGCGTGGGGGGCAATTTCTCCAGCTTACCCCAACAGATTAATAGCTAGAATGCCAAAGGTGTGCAATGCTGGAATTGCTGCACAAGGAGGATTCTGGGACGGAAGCAAAGTGTGATGGAAGAACAATGTTATTTCACATACAAATCAGTATTTCTAACCTTGTCAATGTCTTGTCTCTATTTTCTATTCATTTCACAACATATGGGGGTGAAGAAGTGTGACTTTTCATGGAAAACACTAAATTGTTTGGGTGACCCCAGACTTTTGAACGGCAGTATATATATATATATATATATATATATATATATATATAATTTTTTTTTTTTTTTTTTTTTTTATTAAAACCTAGGAACAGCTAAGTGACTTGAAGTAGTCCTAATAATGTATTGCTCCATGGATCACGCGGGTTGCCTCTCAGTACAGTGATACCTTTGGACTGTACTATGCAGGGATCACAGTTGACTTCCACCATTTATTGTTCTTCTAGGGCATCTGAGTGTCATTTCTGAGGTGACTTGAGTTTCTTTGCACTGATAATAAAGTGGGGAGTGAGTCATGGATTGTATATTGTATATTGCATGTAACATTATGCTCTTATTCTACAGTGAGTGATATTTATGTTGCTGTTACCTAACCTGTGTCACAGTACATTATACACTGGTGCTAAAAAGTTTACATACATCAGTAGAATTTTTGCTTTCTTGTCCTTTTTTTCAGAGAATATAAATAACACAGAAACTTTTTAGAGTGTTTTATCTTTTTATATCATAATGAAAACCAAAAACTTCCAAATGACCCTGATTAGAAGTGTATAGCCTCCTCTTACATCAATGACAGCTTGAAGTCTTTTGTGGTAGTTGTGGATGAGGCTCTGTGTTTTCTCAGATGGTAAAGCCGCCCAATTCTTCTTGGCAGAAAGCCTCCAGTTTATGTAAATTCCTGGTCTGTCCTGTATGATCTGCGTGCTGGAGATCTCCCCAGAGAGACTCAATGATACTGAGGTCAGGAGACTCCGATGGCCACTCCAGAACCTTCACTTTGTTCTGATATCCAAGGAATCAGTAACAGTCTTGGGCACCAAGCACCCCACGCAATTGCGTGGGCCCCTCGACATCCGGGAGGGGGCCCCACATCCCGCTCTGGTGCCCAAGACTGCCAGACAGGGCCGCCGCTCGTCCGCTCTGAACTGTAAGGCTGCATTCTCATGTTCTCTGTTCCTCACGGACGTGGAATGCCTCTACCGGACTGTCCCCCCCGCCCCATCTATAATTAGATGCGGGAAGCGGGGGAACTGTACAGATATGCACCGCCCTATGATGAAGCAGCCGCGCAGCACTGTCATTACAGCGCAGCGCCTATCTGTACAGTTCCCCCGCTCCCAGCATCTAATTACAAATGCTGCCCAGGCGGGGGAGAGTTTGGTCGTCCGTGTTCCTTGAAGAACATGGAACGTGAGAATGCAGCCTAACTATGAGCACTCGTAACGAGCGCTCATAGTTACATGCAGCAGCAGCAGTGACTGGGTGGGAGCCATTGGCTCCCTCCCTGTCAGTCACTCTTGTGGCCGCAGGCAGTATCTTGCCTGTGGTCACAAGAGGCTGCTCTTTCTTTGCTGGCGCACGAGTGATGTCACTGGAGCGCCGACTCTGCAAGGGGAGAGCGGCCTCTTGTGACCACAGGCAAGATACTGCCTGGGCCCACAAGAGTGAGGAGAAGAGAGGTGAGTCTAAGTGTTTTTTTTTATGTTATATACTATATGGGAGGGGGAGCACACAGCGGAGGTCTATATAATTGGGCTAAGCACACAGGAGGTCTAAGCATACAGGTGGTCTGTATAACTGGGGTAGCACACAGGGGAGCTATATATAACGGGGGTAGCACACAGGGGAGCTATATATAATGGGGGTAGTACACAGGGAAGATATATATAATGGGGGGAGCACACAAGGGGTTATATACTACTGGGGCATCACAGAGGGGTCTATATACTACAGGGGAGGCATAATGGGGTCTATATACAACTGGGGGCAGCACACAGGGGGTCTATATACTACTAGTGGAGCACATAGGGGGTCTATATACTAGTGGAGGAGCACACAGGGGGTAATATACTACTGAGGGGGGCAGAATGGGGGTCTATATACTACTGGGGGCTGCACACAAGGGGTATATACTACTGGGGGGCAGTACACAAGGGGGAGATTTATCAAAGGGTGTAAAATTTAGACTGGTGCAAACTGCCCACAGCAACCAATCACAGCTCAGTTTTTGGCAGTGCTGAAAGGAAAGAGGAGCTGTGATTGGTTGCTGTGGGCAGTTTGCACCAGTCTAAATTTTACACCCTTTGATAAATCTCCCCCAAGGGGTATATACTACTGGGGGCAGCACACAGGGGTCTATATACTACTGGGGGCAGCACACAGGGGTCTGTATACTACTGGGGGCAGCACACAGGGGTCTATATACTACTGGGGGCAGCACACAGGGGGTCTATATACTACTGGAGGCAGCACACAGGGGGGGAGATTTATCAAAGGGTGTAAAATTTAGACTGGTGCAAACTACCCACAGCAACCAATCACAGCTCAGCTTTAGGCAGTGCTGAAAGGAAAGCTGATTGGTTGCTGTGGGCAGTTTGCACCAGTCTAAATTTTACACCCTTTGATAAATCTCCCCTAGGGGGTCTATATACTAGTGGAGGAGACCAGAAATGCCAACACCGCCCCTGCAAGGAATTGGTAATGCCAGCCAGCAGTGTTCAAACTGTGATTAACAAATGGAAAACCAGGAGCTCTGTAAAAACCAAACCACAGTCAGGAAGACAAACAAACATTTCGGCCACAGCTGCTAGGAAAATTGTTCAGGATACAAAGGAAAAATCACAAATAATATCAGCTGGAATCCAGGAAAACTAGCGGTGCAGCTGTTTCTAGATGGACAATAAGGAGGAACCTGAAGCGAAACGGGGGGCAACTTAAAAAATTGATCTGTGTGCCGACCATGTCATTTAAAAAAAAAAAAAAAAAATGCACAGAAATATTTTGATCAGTCAGAATCTCAATCCTGGGAACCCTGCCGCTAGTCAGATATAGCGGGTAAAGCAAACGTCAGGCTCCATAGATGTATAACAGGGCCTGTCTCCTGCAATCCTGAGTCAAGGGGATTGGTCGGCCGGGGAGTTAGGCGCACAGCCCCACATGTCACCTGAATATATCTAAAAGTGAGGCCAACTCATCAAAACTTTTCATATTTCTGTGCCACATGTCAAAAGTTTACTCAAATGGCAGTAACACTTTAACTAATTTTACTACCTATTACTGTTGATCATAATGGTTTATGTCACCAGATCAATGATACAGGGATGAGATTACTTTTGAAGGTTGCTGACGCAGAAAGTTCTGTTCGCAGAACTTGCCAAAAACTTCTGTTAACTTTGTTCTCCGCGTGCAACGCACAAATAATGATTCATTCCACTTAGTTCCAAGAAACTCGGATCACCTCAGAATTTAAACTCCTGTGTCCTAGACTACCAAGAAAGAGTGGAAGCCAACTGGGATCACTGCTTAGTATGTAACACCAAAAGTCTATTAATACTATCAATGTCACCCCTGACCTTCCAGAAGTAACGGCACGTGGTCTCCCTACAGTGCTTTTTTTCTTGTTCAAAGGGGTTATCCAGTGAAAATCTTTTTCTTTTCTTCAAACCAGCTGGTTTCAAAAAGTTGTATAGATTTGTAATTTACTTCTGTTTAAAAATCTCCAGTCTTCCAGTACTTGTCAGCTGCTGTATGTTCTGCAGGAAGTGATGTATTCTCTCCAGTCTGACACAGTGCTCTCTGCTGCCACCTCTGTCCATGTCAGGAACTGTCCAGAGCAGGAGAGGTTTTCTATGGGGATCTGCTGCTGCTCTGGACAGTTCCTGACATGGACAGAGGTGGCAGCAGAGGGCACTGTGTCAGACTGGAAAGAATATACCACTTCCTGCAGGACATACAGCAGCTGATAAGTGCTGGAAGACTGGAGATTTTTAAATAGAAGTAAATTCTATATACAATCTATATAATATTGACACCAGTTCATGTTCATGTTTTGAAAGCGCTGGCGGCGATGGAGAGTGCGCGGCCCGGGACCCGGCAACTGCGGCGGAGCAGGACAGGTAAGTATATGTCCCTGACATCCCCCACAGCCCCAGCGGCATAGTAAAATATAATTTTATCCGGCTCAATCCCTTTAAATGCAGGTTTATTGGGCTTCTTCTGCTGCACATGTTTCCTTCATCTTAACATGGGAATATAAAGGAATCACCTACCAACAATGGAACCCTTATGTCTTTTTTAAATAGATTTCGGGAACTTATCCCCTTTAACTCTCTCTGTGCCATACATGTACAGCACATGGGCAGCGTGACTGAATGAAGCAAGCTGACAAGCTGAGCTCATGTCATACCCAGTAAGTACCAACTGCTATCAGCAGCCATCACCACTACTAATCGACATCAGGGATTACTGATGTCGGTCTTTTGAAGGGTTTATCCAACGTTAGAAAAACATGGCTGCTTTCTTCCAGGAACAGCACCACTCTTGTTCATTTAGGAGTGTTTTTGCAGCTTGGTTCCTTTAAAGGGGAACTATCAGCAGGTTAGATGACCGGGACGCCGAGGAGGAAGGTATGTGTTACCTTCCTCCTCGGCGCAAGTCCTGCTCTGATAATGGAGCAGGTGGGTCGGATCATGCTGTGGGGCAGTACTCCCAGCTGAAGAATACGCGGACTAATAGCGCAGGACTGGTGGGGAGGAGGAAGGTAAGATAGTACCTTCATCCTCAGCGTCCCAGGCACTATAAGGGGCTATAAGCAGGATAGATTCCTACAACCTGCTGATAGTTCCCCTTTAAAATGAATGTTGCTGAATTGTAATACCACACACAACCTGGGGACGGGTATGGTGCTGTTATTGCAAGGAAGTCGCTGTGTTTTTTCCCCAATCCTGGATGATCCTTTTAACCACTAAAATGCAGCATTAATAGTGGTCACAGAATCTAAACAGTTTACTGACCTATCCGGTGGGTGTGCAGACAGAACACACTCATTTCCCATTTTTCAAATAAAAAAATATATATATAAACCTGTATACATACATGTGTCGAAGGATGTTGAATTGTCCGAACAATTAAAATAGTAAACAGCATGAATAAAAAATGGCAAAATTGCTGATTTTTTTGTTCACATCATATGTCAAAATTTTGATGATTAGGAGTGCATACTTTTAAATGTAGTGCTGTGACTGACAGAGCGAGGAGCCATTGGTTCCCTGCCCTGTCAATCACTCTTGTGGCTGGGGGCAGCATTATGCCTTTGTCCACAAAAGTTCCGTCCGCCAGCCCTGTGGCACAAGTGACATAACTCGTGGCTCGCAGAGCAAGAAGGTAAAGAAGAAGCTGTAGGAAAGCAGCCGTGCACTCGGTGAGCATGGCTTTTTTTTCTCTTTTCAATACTTTCTTAGTCAGTGATAATCAGTATTTCTGACAGTAAGGGGGCATTCAGCGTGGAATGAATCTCACTTACCTGGGTGTTGTTTCGTGTTTAGTTCTTTCAAATAACTCCATTTTATTTGATCCTGCTGTCTTTATGATCCTGCCACCTACATTCAATTTCCTTCACGTGGAACGCTAACAGGATTATTATAAGCTGCTGTTTGTTTTGCGATACCGATGCAGCCCTGCCTTGTAAAGAGCTAGAGAAAAGGGAGTGTAATGCCGAGGATAGGATTATATGAGCGGTTCAGCAAGTCTAAGCAATCGCTCTGTGCAATGTTAGTTTTTCTGAATATTCCAAATAAATAATGTTTAAAAAAATTTACAAAACGCTTCTTGAAGTAACAGATTTATATGTCTACATATATTAGACCCTTCTGTGCCCCCCATATAGTAGTTAGGCACCCCTAATATTAAAGGAAAACTCCCACAAAATTTTAAGCTTATTTAACACACATTACAAAGTTATATAACTTTGTAATGTGTTTAAATAAGGGTTCTGACCCCCTTCCCCCCCGGAAGTTAGATAAAATATACATTACCAATTACTGTCGTCACCGTCCCCTTCTCCCGGGCGCCGGGGGGCAGGCCAGGTCTTCTTCCTCCTCGGCGTCTTCTGCTAAAGTGAATAGGAGACGAAAATGCTGCTGGTGCACTTGGCACTTGGTGCCCTGATTGGCCGAGCTTGCTAGAAGCCATGTGATGCGCTCCAGCCAATGAAAAGGCTGCCGGTACCCAAGCGCACTGGCAGCCTTTTCTCTCCCATGGACCCGGAAGACGCAGACGGCGGGCGATTCATGTGGCGATTGTCACCGGAGGGATGGTGAGTATGGTGTGTGTGTCTGTGTTTTGTTTTTTTTTCAGGTCCCATGGTAGTTGTCCTTTCACTAGGCCCCTCTGTCTTCATACAGTAGTTTGGTCCCTCTGTGCCTCCATGTAGTGATTAGGCCCCACTTTGCCTCAATATATTATAGACAACCCCTGTGTAGTAGTTAGTATAGTAGTTAGACCCCTCTGTGTCCCCCATATAGTAGTTAGGCCTCTGTGGACTACTACCCCTCTGTGCCTCCATCTATTACAAGCTCTCTCAGCCCCCTCATCTAGTAATTAGGTCTCCCCTGCGCCCCCATATAATAGTTAGGCTCCCTCTGTAGGGGGGGGGGGGGGTGGCGGCATGAGCTCTGATTTTAAGCTGCGTGGATTCCTGCCTTGTTACACAACCAGTCCTTGCTGGGTAAAATTATTATTGTAATTGTCTTTAGTGGCCGTTACATCTTAATGTGGCAGAATCCATGTGTTTTGACTGTGTTTCTACCCTTTACGTTAATATGTTGATAATTTTTTAACGTTATCCCATTATTCCGTAGGTTAATTGGGAAAATACGGCAATCGTGGGCTACTTAGTAGCTCTTAGTTGTGATTGAGATTAATCACCCTCCAATTTCCAGTCCTTCCTAAATCCCATATAGTATTAAGGCCCGTGTGCATCTATATAGTAATTAGGCTTCTCTGTGCAGGTAGGTCCCCAGTGGATAGTATCCTCCATGTACCTACCCTTCTCCCCCCCCCCTCATAGTTAGTATCCCTAGTAGATAGCCATATCCCTTGTAGGTAATCCTGTCCAATTAGGTTGTATCCCCCAACTTGGGCACCCCCTGTAGGTAATGCCTTGTGACAGTTAGCCCCCCAGTATGTGGTATCCCCCATGTAGTAAGCATCCTCCTATAGGTTGTCCCCCTGTTTAGTTAAACGTCCCACTTCTCTACCTCCAGTGGACAGCCTCCTCAATCATAGGTATCCTGGCCTCTAGTAGTTACCACATTCCCCCACCAACTCCAATAGTTAGCCAATATATATTCAGGTTTTAGGTTGGCTATTTCAGGTTTGCCTTATGCGGCAAAACCTAGAATCGGCCCTGTCTACAGGTGGGGTTACAAGGGTAGAGGGCTAATGCTGGGGTTACAGGGGTATTAGGCTTTTTCTGGGATTACAGGGGTAGTGGCTTTTGCTGGGGTTACATGGGGGGGGGGGGGGTAGCTGCTTTTGCTGGGGTTACATGGGGGGGTAGCTGCTTTTGCTGGGGTTACAGGGGTATTAGGCTTTTTCTGGGATTACAGGGGTAGTGGCTTTTGCTGGGGTTACATGGGGGGGTAGAGGGCTATTGCTGGGGTTACAGGGGTATTAGGCTTTTTCTGGGATTACAGGGGTAGTGGCTTTTGCTGGGGTTACAGGGGTAGCGGTTTTTGCTGGGGTAACGGGTAGCGGGCTTTTGCTGGGGTTACATGGGGGGTAGCCGCTTTTGCTGGGGTTACATGGGGGGTAGCGGCTTTTGCTGGGGTTACATGGGGGTAGCGGCTTTTGCTGGGGTTACATGGGGGTAGCGGCTTTTGCTGGGGTTACGAGGGGTAGCAATCTTTTGCTGGGGTAACGGGTAGCAGGCTTTTGCTGGGGTTTAGGCTTTTTCTGGGGTTACAGGGGTATTAGGCTTTTGCTGGGGTTACAGGGGTAGTGGCTTTTTCTGGGGTTACAGGGGTAGCGGCTTTTTCTGGGGTTACAGGGGTAGCGGCTTTTCTAGAGCCTTTGTTGTCGTACATCACAAGACACCAGATATTACAGACGTCACATATACAGGATCCCCGGGATACAGAAGAGGATAAAAGAACAAAACAAGTAATAGATATAAATAAATATCAGGTATTGTCTGCAGATGGTTTATAATGGAGCCAGTAACGGCCATTATTTGGTCAGGTGCTTCTATATAAATGGCTCCGGTGACTGCGGCTATTATTATCCTGTACATTTCCTGTAGAGCAGATGCAGAAGCTTCAGATACATGGAGGACGGTGCCTGCTAAAAAGCTGTCAGAGAGCTGGACGAGTGGCAGCCGAAATCCATGTAAGTAATGGAAAGGATTCTGGTCGGAAATCTAGGTTCTAGGGTTCTCCTCCTATAATGTAAGGTATATTCTCTGCATGTCATATGATGATGTATGTATGATGTCATATGATGATGATGATGTATGTATGATGTATATATGATGTATATGATGATGTATGTATGATGTATATGATGATGATATACAGTATGTATGATGGTGATGTATGTATGATGTATATGATGGTGATGTATGTATGATGTATATGATGATGATGATGTATGATGTATATGATGATGTATGTATGATGTATATGATGATGTATGTATGATGTATATGATGATGAATGTATGATGTATATGATGATGAATGTATGATGTATATGATGATGTATGTATGATGATTTATGTATGATGTATATGATGATGATGTATGTATGATGTATATGATGATGATGTATGTATGATGTATATGATGATGATGTATGTATGATGTATATGATGATGATATATGTATGATGTATATGATGATGACATATGTATGATGTATATGATGATGATATATGTATGATGTATATGATGATGATGAATGTATGTATGATGTATATGATGATGTATGTATGATGTATATGATGATGTATGTATGATGTATATGATGATGATGATGTATGTATGATGTATATGATGATGTATGTATGATGTATATGATGATGATGATGTATGTATGATGTATATGATGATGATGATGTATGTATGATGTATATGATGATGTATGTATGATGTATATGATGATGTATGTATGATGTATATGATGATGATGATGATGTATGTATGATGTATATGATGATGTATGTATGATGTATATGATGATGTATGTATGATGTATATGATGATGTATGTATGATGTATATGATGATGTATGTATGATGTATATGATGATGATGTAATGCTATCAACTTTTACATTTATAATTTCAGAGCAAATAGAAATCTATGTAATTATATCAAAATATAATCACTTTAAGGATTTCTCTATATTTTGTAATTATTAATTTGTTATGTATAATTATTTCTAAATATAATTTCCTTTAGGATTATTCAAGCTTAGACACACCCATACGTATATATACCCATATATAAAAATAGCAAGGAAACAACACACTGTCACAGTATGTACATGGAGAGGTGTCAGCCCTAGATGGAAGGTGTCAGCAATTCCACCTCTGACATTCTCCTTTAAAAGTTTATAGCGGAATATAAAAAGCACAAAAACCACTGGATGACCTGTCCTATCCGGTATCACACTGAACACTTAAAGGAGCGAAAATTTTTATTAAAGTATTGTATTGCCCCCCCAAAGTTATACAAATCCGCAATATACACTTATTACGGGAAATGCTTATAAAGTGCTTTTTCCCTGCACTTACTACTGCATCAAGGCTTCACTTCCTGGATAACATGGTGATGTCACTTCCTGGATAACACGGTGATGTCACTTACTGGATAACATGGTGATGTCACTTCCTGGATAACATGGTGATGTCACTTCCTGGATAACATGGTGATGTCCCGACCCGACTCCCAGAGCTGTGCGGGCTGTGGCTGCTGGAGAGGATGATAGCAGGGGGACACTGAGGGACACAGGGCACTGGAGGGACACTGAGCATCCCTCTGCCATCATCCTCTCCAGCAGCCATAGCCCGCACAGCTCTGGGAGTCGGGTCGGGACATCACCATGTTATCCAGGAAGTGACATCACCATGTTATCCAGGAAGTGACATCCCCATGTTATCCAGGAAGTGAAGCCTTGATGCAGTAGTAAGTGCAGGGAATAAAGCACTTTATGACTTCCGGTTCCGGCGCCATGCTGTGAAGATGCACGAGCCGGCTGCTCCGCACCCTCCACAGCTCTAAAACTGCCTGACACCCGCACCACTGCTGCACCCGATACCTAACCACGCCGGACGGACGGGGAAGATTCATGGACCGATTTGTCCAGACGATGAAGACCAAAACCCGCAGCAAATCGCAGGTCAGACCAGGCAAAGACGCGGTTCTTGCTCCGTCCATCATGGAGGGCGCGACGCCACGTGACTCTTGGGATAATGCCCTGTCCCGCTCCTCCACTGGCCTCCCTGATCAGGAGGAGGAAAGGGAGTCGTTTAAAGTGGACTATAAGAAATTAGCGGCGGAGGTGGCGAAACAGATGGTCCCTGAAAACCAAGAGACGCTGACGGCGACTATTGCGTCGTCCCTGCAGAAGCTACAGGCAACAGTGAACAAACATGGCGACTGCCTGATAGAGGCAGAGAAACGCATAGTGATATTGGAAGAACAGATGGAGGCTGCTGAGTCCTCTTATAGAAACCTGCGGTCTGATAATAACAAACTGCAAGACCTGGAGGACCGCTCCAGGCGTAACAACTAGAAAAAATACAAATGGGGCCCCTAATCTTTATGCCATGTAAATAGTAATAAACAAAAATTATGCATCAACTATGAAGATTGCTAGAATTAAAACGTAACTTTTAATAATCCTAAATAAAAGTGCGATAATGTGAGATTAAAAAAATCGATGTCGCTAGTATAGATACTAATATATTGTAATAGTCTGGTAGAGCACTGGTGTCAATGTCCTAAATCACCGTGAATTCCTCTTATGTTAACAGTTCAATGTGTGTGTCCGGGGAATGTCACCTCCACATTCCCTTCTCAATTGACACCAAACACAGAGAAAGCTATTATTTTAATATTTACAGCCAGCCTGCCCTTAAAGACATCGGACTCCGCTTATCAGATAAGTTTGGACGCTGTTGCTGATTTTAAAGCAAATGCCTACAGCTCTCAGTATGCCACAGACTAAGGGTTAGCTGTGATAATAAATCCTAGTGATCATGGGAGAATAAACCCTTTTGTACGACCACCAGGTAGCAGGTAAAGGTAGCAGATTGTATGTTTAATCACTGACTCCTCCTCCATATTCCAATTCATCCACTAATATGGGGCCATACTTGGTCCACCTATTAGAATATGCTAGCGTAATAAGTGGGCGGAATCCTTCATCGCTGTTGCGCACATGACAGCTGACTTATACTCCGTACTACCCACAATCTCACATTATCGCACTTTTATCCAGGCGTAACAACTTGCGCATTATAGGCGTGCCGGAGTTAGTGGCGCAAAAAGATCTGGCCAAGTTATGCGAGTCCACCATTCCTGCGCTACTGGGGATTTCCCATAAATGCAAAGTTGAACGAGCTCATCGCCTGGGCCCTGATCGTACGGGACAGCTTGGGGACACTTCCCATGCAACACTACAACACCGTGCGCGCCCACGACAAGTTATAGTGCGTTACTTAGATTACTCGGACAGAGTGGAAATCTTACAAGCGTTCCGCAAGCAGCAACAGGATCTGAGATATCAGGAGGCCAAACTGCTTATCTTTGGAGACTTTTCTGCTGAGACCACTAGGAGGCGCAAGCTATTTTCGCCCATCTGCTCGGCCCTCTTTAGGAAGCCCTGTTATATCCGGCGACGCTGTGAGTCTTCTACCCTGACGGATCCTACTCTACATTCCACTCACCTGAAGCGGCTACGGCCGGTCTAGAAGAGATCCTACGAGACGTGCCGAATATGCCAAGCTCGTCTCGACGCTCCAGATCACCGCAACCTACCCGTGACAACAATTGGGGGGTGGGTGGGTCCAGACTCGCGGAAGGGATTCTGTTTGTTTTACAGTTCATCTGTCATATATCCATACTGTACAAGCCTATGTTAAAGTTGGTTTCTTGGAACATTAAGGGACTAAGGTCCCCACAGAAGCGGGTGCTTATGCTACGCCATCTCAAACGTATGAAGCCGGACTTGGTTTTACTGCAGGAGACTCACCTGACTCAGGACGATTTCTTTCGTCTGAAGAAGATGTGGGTGAAGGAGGTGTATGGATCTCCTGCAGTGAATCACAAGGCGGGGGTGCTGATATTAGTAAGTCGCTCCTTTCAGGGCGAAGTCATACATGTGTCCCATGATAATGCAGGCAGATTATGCAAGATTCACATGAGAATGCTCTCTGAGGACATGATCATCTATAATGTGTACGGTCCGAACACTAACAATTCTCTCTTCTTCTCTGACCTTACTGACCAGATCCTGGCTGACCCAGTACAACACAAGCTGATAGCTGGTGACTTCAACGAGGTTATGGCACCCTTGGAGGACCGTTGTAGATCCCGTGGCTCCCATGCCTCTTCAACACCGTTGCTGACATTATCGCAGCGGACTTCCCTGACTGACATGTGGAGGTATTTTAACCCAGACTCTAGGGAATATACATATTATTCTACTCCGCATGACTCTTGGTCGAGGATCGACTACATACTTTCATCCCCTTCCATCCTTCCTAAAATTCTGGCCCCTACTATAGAAGAAATGGTCATATCTGACCATACCCCCCTATCGTGTTCTATAGTTACGCAACTTCCCAACGGGTAGTGATTTCATTTGGAAATTTCCTATAGTCCTGGCCAAAGATGACGGGTTTAAAACCCTTCTTAAAGGCTGGTGGCTAGAATATTCTACCGCTAACGCCGAGCATACAACCCAGCCTGCAGCTAAGGCAGTCCTGCGAGGACGAATCATGGCCTATAGAGCAACTCTCCAAAGGAAGATCTCAGCCAACATTTCTAAATATAGTGCTTCCCTTAAGGAAGCCTACACTAAATTTCTAGTAGCCCCTTCTGATACCACGAGAATGGTCTGGCAACAAGCCAGAGATCAGTATGAGCAATGGATGAAAAGGAGGGAGGAGGTACATCGGTCATACTATGAGGCGCTGTTGTTCAGGGGAGCAAAGCTGGTAGACTCTTAGCCCGAATTGCTAAAGGCCCGTTTTCACAGCATTCTATCACACAATTAGTTGACCCCCAGGGAACATTGCATAGACACCCAGCGCGGATTAATGACATTCTCCAAGACTTCTATAGACGCCTTTATGATAAGGGGGCGGGGGTGGGACATTACTAACTGTGACTGGCTGACTGACCTTAACTTACCTACACTGTCAGACACGGACAGAGAATTTCTGAACAAACCGATGTCCGGGGAGGAGATTGGGGGGGTCATTGCGCACTTGAAGTCACACAAGGCCCCTGGTCCGGATGGCCTGTCCGGGGACTTTTACAAAATTCTAGGTCCTGAGATCACCCCTACTCTAAAAGGTCTATATGACACTTACCTCTCCTCCTCACCTGTGCCCAGCTCCTCCAATGCGGCGTATATTAAGGTTCTCCTTAAGCCGGGAAAAGATCCTAAAAATCCAAGTTCATATAGGCCAATTTCACTGTTGAATTTAGATGTTAAAATAGTGTCCAAAATTTTAGCTGACTGGTTAGCCGTGATCATGCCCTATGTTATTTCTTCATTACAGGTTGGCTTTATTAAAGGGAGATCAGCGGTGATGAATATCCGCAAGGTAATGGCCGTATTGGACGAGGTTAAGACACACCCTGAGAAACATCCATCCCCAGCTATCTCTCCATCGATGCTGAAAAAGCTTTTGATAACGTGAGCTGGGGATGGATGTTCAAAGTGATGGGGACAATGGGCTTCTCAGGAGCTTTTCTTTCTTATGTTCAACATCTCTACCACACCCCAGTAGCCAGGATTCATACCCCTGGTTTCCTTTCCCCTTCTTTCCCCCTGTTTAAGGGGACGCGACAGGGATGCCCGTTGTCCCCCTTGCTTTTTAACCTGGCCATCGAGCCGCTAGCACGCAGACTGAGTTTAGCTAGGGAGTTTGACGGGATAAAGGTGGGGGGGGGGGGGAGGAGCTGCGGGCCATATTGTTTGCCGACGACTTACTCATTTTTCTTAGCGACCCCAATAGGGATCTAGATGCGGTCTTTAGACACTTAGAAGAATTCGGCAATACAGCTGGCTTTCAAGTAAATAAAGACAAGAGTGACTTACTCAAGCTTACATCTTTTCCCAGTAGGCAAAACCTCCCAGTCCGCTGCACTTCCGATACTATTACTTATTTAGGTATAAAAATTGGACGATTCTCCAACTCTATATACAAGTTTGCCAATCTGCCACTCTCTCTTATGGCCAGAGTGGCCTTGCTGAAAATGATAGGATTTGCTAGACTGCTATATCCATTCCAGACCATCCCACTCCTCCTTAGTCATAGGGACCTATCATCATTAACCTCAGCCTTCTCTAAATTTATATGGGCCTCTAGACGTCCCAGGATAGCAAGACTGAAATTGGTACTGCCTAAAGAGAAAGGGGGTCTGGCTCTTCCTGATGTCAGGGGATATAATTTAGCATGTTTGCTGAGGCATGGAGTGGACTGGATCAGAGGCTCTAGCAATTACTCTAATCTTATACTGGAATCTGGCTTAGCACACCATTGGTCGCTAAATGGCCTGCTTCATACAAGATTCGGGCACTCCCTCAACACATTAGATCTAGCCTAGTTTTCAGGGACACCATTAAGGCCTGGCACCACAGTAGGAAACTATTGGGACTCCATAGCTTGGTGAGCCAACACATGGATCTTTGGCACCTTCC
The DNA here is from genome assembly GCF_027789765.1 of Dendropsophus ebraccatus. Lineage (NCBI taxonomy): Eukaryota > Metazoa > Chordata > Amphibia > Anura > Hylidae > Dendropsophus > Dendropsophus ebraccatus. The sequence goes on from NC_091458.1 coordinate 158,933,259, forward strand.
GGAATTCCCACAAGGTCGCCAAAATGCATTGTTTACTCTCCCTCTTAGGTTCTAAGCTACATATCAATGTGCCCCTGGACCCACATGCTGATGCTACATATTTCCCCGAATAATCCGCTAATCTCACAGTTATTACACGTTTTTATTTTGGTAGCCAAACGCTGTCTCTTGTCCCGCTGGCTGGTATCGGATATGCCCACAGTGGAGCATGTCCTCCAACAGGTTAGGAGATATTTGCTCATGGACCAACTGGATGCTGAGCCGGCCAGGGAAAAACGGGAAACGGTTTCTTGTCACTTTTCTCTCACCTTCAGAAATTCACGAGATTGTTCGAACGTTCAAAGACACGAAATGGTACATGAGGAAGGATGTGGCTGGGACTCTGGGGGTGTTGCAGGTCCCCGATACCCGGGTAGGCAGATGATACTTTGGAGGCAAGACTCCTGTCCGCCTTCTTTATCCGCGAGTCTGGAAGGGGGGGGGGGTTGAAGAGGGGTTGAGGGGGGAAAGGGGGGAGGGGGGCTGTTTCTACTGTATACTGTGTTCATTCGCACTGCCTATTCACTGTACGGTGACTTGTTTAAATTCTTTTTATACAAAAGGCTGTCTGCGTACAGACCCTGTGGTGCAGATGTCCACTTGCCTTATGTTTTGAAAATAATAAAAATTAAGTTTGAAAAAAAAAAAAAAAAAAAAAAGCACTTTATAATCATTTCCCTTAATAAGTGTATATTGGTGATTTCAATAACTTTTGGGGGACAATGCAATACTTTAATAAAAATTTTCGCCGTACTTCTCCTTTAATGCTCGGTTCCCAACATGTGTCCCATTATCATCTGATCATTGTCAAGATATATATTCGCTTTATTTTTTTAAAACATTTTTTATTTTTAAATCATTATACATACAGCCAGGGCCATTTTTGCCACTAGGCACCCGTGGTCCAGTGCCAGGGGCAGCACCAGGGAGCAGGGGGAAAGAAACAACTTTTTATTTTTCAGTCTTTCAACTTCCATTCAGCCAGTAAATCTGGAGTCTTTTCAGGGGTGTGTGGCGTCATTGGTATGGCAGTGTTATCCAGTCACAGTATGGCGGTATTGGTCAGGTCTGGTATGGCAGTGTTATCCAGTCACAGTTTGCCGGTATTGGTCAGGTCTGGTATGGCAGTGTTATCCAGTCACAGTATGGCGGTATTGGTCAGGTCTGGTATGACAGTGTTATCCAGTCACAGTATGGCGGTATTGGTCAGGTCTGGTATGGCAGTGTTATCCAGTCACAGTATGGCGGTATTGGTCAGGTCTGGTATGGCAATGTTATCCAGTCACAGTATGGCGGTATTGGTCAGGTCTGGTATGACAGTGTTATCCAGTCACAGTATGGCGGTATTGGTCAGGTCTCGTATGGCAGTGTTACCCAGTCACAGTATGGCGGTATTGGTCAGGTCTGGTATAGCAGTGTTATCCAGTCACAGTATGGCGGTATTGGTCAGGTCTGGTATGGCAATGTTATCCAGTCACAGTATGGCGGTATTGGTCAGGTCTGGTATGACAGTGTTATCCAGTCACAGTATGGCGGTATTGGTCAGGTCTCGTATGGCAGTGTTACCCAGTCACAGTATGGCGGTATTGGTCAGGTCTGGTATGACAGTGTTATCCAGTCACAGTATGGTAGTATTGGTCAGGTCTGGTATAGCAGTGTTATCCAGTCACAGTATGGCGGTATTGGTCAGGTCTGGTATGACAGTGTTATCCAGTCACAGTATGGCGGTATTGGTCAGGTCTGGTATGGCGGTGTTATCCAGTCACAGTATGGCGGTATTGGTCAGGTCTGGTATGACAGTGTTATCCAGTCACAGTGTGGCGGTATTGGTCAGGTCTGGTATGGTGGTGTTATCCAGTCACAGTATGGCGGTATTGGTCTGGTCTGGTGGTGTTATCCAGTCACCGTGTGGTGGTATTGGTCAGGTCTGGTATGGTGGTGTTATCCAGTCACAGTGTGGCGGTATTGGTCAGGTCTGGTATGATGGTGTTATCCAGTCACAGTATGGCGGTATTGGTCTGTTCTGGTGGTGTTATCCAGTCACAGTGTGGCGGTATTGGTCAGGTCTGGTATGGTGGTGTTATCCAGTCACAGTATGGCGGTATTGGTCAGGTCTGGTATGGTGGTGTTATCCAGTCACAGTATTGCGGTATTGGTCTGGTCTGGCGGTGTTATCCAGTCACAGTATGGGGGTATTGGTCAGGCCTGGTGTGGCGGTGTTAAATGTAACGCCTGGAGCTATTATCTACCAATCCTTCAGGTTTAGCGTCTAGGGCAGCAGCCGCTGTTAGTACGCCCCTGTATACAGCCAAATATTTGGTCTTTTCTCTTAAAAAAAAAAAAAGGAAACAAACACAGGAAGTCCCAGTGCCAGACGCCTGTCCATCATGCAGGTTGTAAAGCAACTGAGGCTAATTACTGTAACTTAGGCTAATTACTGTATATTATTCACTTTTGCTAATTCTATTCTCAGCTCTGCAGCTTACCAGGAGACAATGCTCTTCGTTATGTAACAGTTCAGTCAGTATAATGTCACTGTGTGGTTACAGAGGTTTTGCTGAAAGGAGAGCTGACCATACAATGCAAGCACCCCCAGGATTCTCTGCTACTGAATATGGACACACAGCAGTTGTACACATATTCAGTGGAGGGAGTCACCTAGTGGCCATAAACATAGAAAACTTCCGCCATGCTGCAGTACCTTGTACCTCTGCTATGAACAGTAGAGCAGTATAAGGAAGACTCCATGTAAGCAGTGGTGAGTGATGGTCACCCCAGCAGGAGAGGCCCTCGGATATAAGGCCTGGGTAACCCCTTTAAGAGACGTCTGTCTTGCACTTTGTACAATATGAAATGTAACACCAGTCAGCTGCCACATGAAGGATTCCGTCTTATGTAACTGTGATCGGCTCAGACTGCGCGGCCATCATCCATTATACGATTATTTCATACCAGGTCCGGTGAGCTATTTGCTGCTAACAATTGTTCATACAGAACCACCCAGAAAACAAACATCCATCCATCTGCCCGTATACATGATACCCCTAGGAACAACGCCAAGTCCAGTCCAAGCCGGGGTCACCCAGTGTACCAGATCCGCAGCACTCTCCACACCGGCATAAGGGGGGGGGGGGTCATATACTGTTTTTTTTTTTGTGGAAATTTTTCATCCAGTCTTTTTTTAGATGCAGCGACAGTTGTACAGGATCCGCTGCAGATTAGATGCTGCAGATTTAAAGGTGCAGATATCAATGTAAATAAATAATGGAAGACAACATAAAATCTGCTTCAGATATGCTTCGGATCCAGAACGTGTGAATGGACCCTTAGGGAGCACCTGTCACTGCATTAAAGGGGTACTCTGGCGGGAAAAAAATGGTTTTCAAATCAGCTCATGTCAGAAAGTTATGCAGATTTGTAAATTATGTTTATAAATTTCTAGTCTTCTGGTACTTATCAGCTGCTGTATGTCCTGCAGGAAGTGGTGTACTCTCTCCAGTCTGACACAATGCTCTCTGCTGCCACCTCTGTCCATGTCAGGAACTGTCCAGAGCAGCAGCAAATCCCCATAGAAAACCTTTCCTGCTCTGGACAGTTCCGCCTGCCTCCTCCTCCTCTGGCGGCCTGAATAAACAGCATTGGCCGGAGGGCGGGGCGGGACACTGTCTCTCTGGGGATAAAGATAATTTTTTAAAAAGATATCGGGTCACAGAGCAGCAAGGAAGGTAAGGATGTACTGGTAAGTATGCATATATATATATATATATATATATATATATATATATATATATATATATACACATTTGGGTTTCCCTTTATTTTTATACAACACATTATTTTGATTGAGTCTTTTTTTTTTTTTAGGAAAACTTCTACATCTAACACCTGAAAAACCTTCCAGTCTGAGGATGGCAGAGTGACCCGCTGATATACAAGCTGATATACATACTGATATACACGCTTATATACAAGCTTATAGCAGGGTCATTTGCCTATATGCGGTAATATTCTTATGCTGTGTTTACACGTAGCTATAATTCGCCCAATCGTAAGATTAACAATTTCGAAGTAACATTTTTTTTTTATAACCATCAGCATTTAGACGAAACAATATATCGGACGGAAAAATCGTTTTGCGATCGCTTAAGCCTATCTCACACATAGGTTAAATCGGTGAACGATGGAACGATCTGTGATTTTTTTGCGAACAACAATTTAAGAACATGTTGTAAGATCAAAATGAATGATTTTGTGCTCGTCGTTTGATCGTTCGCTGCGTTTACATGTATGATTATGGTTCAAATTTGATCGTTATCGTGCAAATTCGAACGATAATTGTTTCGTGTAAACGCAGGATTAGATTCCCAGTCTATCAGGTGCCGAGCTGGAACGTTCTCTGGGACCCTCAGTTACCACGAGCAGTGGGCTCCCCCAATCACCGGCAATAGACAGGATATGGGATAGTTGGGAATACTCCTTTAAATTTGTAGGAGAAGGGGCAATGCTATGGGACTGCATTCAAGGCGAAATCCCTTATTTCGGGGACAGGTAATGTTATTGTTACAACATACTCAGGCACTGTACACACTTGTGTGATTACAGCTGTGAGGTAACAGAATGGGGAAGGCCCAGCTATCGTTCCAGTATGACTGTAAGGACTTTGAGTGACCTGCACAGGACCCGGGCCTAGTTTGGTGAGAGCCCGGGGCCTATGGTAGTTAATCCGCTCCTCCTCATAATACTACTGTCACATGATACTGCGCTTTCACTCAAGGACTCTTTTAGGAATGGCGGTCCTCTTCATGTGACAATCCCTTATATAATGTATAATGTAATGATTTCAGTCCGGCTTTTCTTCTATTATAAAGGTTTGAAGACTTTATGACCGGAAAAGAGAGAAGCGTGCTGATAAATATTCCGGCTGATGGCTTTAATGGCGGAAACGGTGGGAAATGACGGAGATCGCGAGTTACTGCACAAGAAGGTACGGAAATAAACTCATACTGGGAAAGAGTAAAACAGTCACTACACGTAACTACAGTCACTACATGGCCCCTTCATCCAGCATTTTTGTGATAAAATCAAAGATCATTGGTCTCATTAGTCTGACATGATCGGCCCGTAGTATCGCCATGCTGGTTTGGATCCAAAAAGGAGCTGCTGCACCTCACACCTATGTCTGACACTAATGCCTCTCGGCTATATTTAAAAACCAACGCCAGGATGTTGGTATATAATTTGATCAAACCATATTGCCCCATGTACCACATGCAGGTCTCCGGGTTCACACAGGTTCCTACACTATCTCACCACTGTGTCAGTCAGCGACCGTCAACCCCAAAAAGCGTGCACAAGCAGGGAAGGGAGGCCATAGAATGGCCCTGCAACCCCAATGTCACAGGACCAAACCCCAAGGGCCCCCCCCCCAAAACCCAGCAGGCACCGCCGACGGAGAAAGCTGCCGCCAAACAACACCAGTCTGAATATGATCTTGTACTCACCATTACTGCTGCAGGTAGAATGGGAAAGATAGGAGGTACTTAACATGTGTGCACAGGTGTCTCCTGCTGGGTTTTGGGGGGGGGGGCACTTGGGGATTGGTCCTGTGACATTGGGGTCGCGGGGCCATTCTATGGCCCCCCTTCCCTGCTTGTGCGCGCTTTGCGGGGTTGGCAGTCGCTGACCGACACAGTGATGAGTTAGTGTAGGGACTCAGGAACCAGGGGACCTGCACGTGGTGCATGGGGCAATATGGTTTGATCAAATTATATACCAACATCCTGGCGTTTGTTTTTAAATATAGCCGAGTGGCATTAGTGTCAGCCATAGGTGTGAGGTGCAGCAGCTGCTCTCTCTCCATGTCGTATGTTCTTGTGTTATCCATGTGGCTGCAGGGTTTCCTGTTACCCGAAAAGAATCCCCAACATGTTTCAACCAAAATCATAAATCTTTTATACATGTCCAAATTGCATTGGATAAGATTGGAAATCCCCCCATTTATTAGTGTATGTGGTAAAAACCAGAATTACTGATATCATGGCGGGTATTCTCAGAAGGAATCATCAGAACACCAGGGGGCGCCATAACACATACAGCAATATCCAGATACCAGATATAGATGCTATATTAATGTCAGTGAGTTATGTTAGTGACAGCTTCAAGAGACGACCTGGAAGATAATCCTAATAATGTGTCATCTTCTTTTCCAGTCAAGAACGACGTGCTGCGATGGTTGTGCCAAATGCTGTGTCTGCTGCATCCATTGTCTGAGTGGATTCATTCTCCTCTTAGCAATAGCTGGTTTGGTTTTATGTGCAAGGGTGTTCTTGGGTAAGTAGAATTAAACTTAAAGGGGTACTCCAGTAAAAATGAACTGGTTTCAGAAGGTTATATAAACTTGTAATTAACTTCTATTTAAAAATCTCCAGTCTTCTAGTACTTCTCAGCTGCTGAATGTCCTGCAGGAAGTGGTGTATTCTCTCCAGTCTGCTGCCACCTCTGTCCATGTCAGGAACTGTCCAGAGCAGCAGCAAATCCCCATAGAAAACCTCTCCTGCTCTAGACAGTTCCTGACATGGACAGAGGAGGCAGCAGACTGGAGAGAATACACCACTTCCTGTAGGGCATACAGCAGCTGATACATACTGGAAGAGTTTACATTTTGAAATAGAAGTAGATAACAAATCTATGTAACTTTCTAACCACATTTGTTATTCCTCTCCCAGAGTTCCCAATGATTAAGAACGGCTTCAGAAGCAGCTCTAACTTCACAAAGGAGACAGGTGATGCATTGATTTCTGAACATTCAGGAAGCTCAACGGACCAACCTGAGACGTGCAGAATGTTTGTGGGCTCCTTCCAAGTAGTAAATGAAGTGTACCTGCCGCAGTACAATGATACATCATCGGCTGACTTCCAGAGGATGGCCCAACGTCTACAAACTCTGGTGGGTTGATCAGGTATCTAAGGCCTCATTCATGATTTGGGGCTATGTTCAGTGATGGTATTCTAATACATACTATGCCATAGGAGGGGAATTACCAAGACCGGCACATCTACATGCTAGTGTTACTTAAAGGGGCACTCCAGTGAACATATTTTTCTTCCAAATCAACTGGTGTCAGAAAGTTATATAGATTTGTAATTTACTTCTATTAAAAAATCTCTTATCAGCTGCTGTATGCCCTGCAGGAAGTGGTGTATTCTCTCCAGTCTGACACAGTGCTCTCTGCTGCCACCTCTGTCCATGTCAGGAACTGTCCAGAGCAGGAGAGGTTTTCTATGGGGATTCATAGAAAACCGAGACAGACTTCCTGTCTCGGCAAGAGATGTCAGCAGAGAGCATTGTGTCACAATGAAAATAAAACAACACTTCCGGCAGGACATATAGCAGCTAATAAGTATGGGAGATTTTTTTTTTTTTTTTTTTTTTTATTTATTTAAACAGATTTTGGGAGATTTTTAATAGATTTAAATGACAAATCTATGTAACTTTCTGACACCGGTTGATTTGAAAGAAAAAGATTTTGGCTAGACAACCCCTTTAAAGTGAATTTACCACCAGGTACTTCGCTATGAGCATTTTACATGAATAGCGCGGCGCGGGGATGCTGGTGCTTCCATCCCTTTTCTAAACCGCCACCCTGTATTTTGCACACGCCGCTGGTCTATTCCCAGGCACAGGTCGGCCATGAAGCACCGGGGGTGGGCCTGTCAGCCCCCAGTGTGACGAAACCCCCTCCCTTCTGTGACCCGGCTCCCTTAGAATCAATGGAGCTGGGTCACAAAGGGGAGATTGTCACACTGGGGGGCACACTGACTGCCTGCTCAGCCAATCACAGACGTGCTGCAGGCCTAGGGCACCCATACTCTAGGCCCTGCCTGACTGCACTGCTGCAATAAAACTAGTTTTCAGCCAAAATACCTCCACCAGGAGAAAGGCAGACCCCGATAACCAACATGGCGTGATAAAGTGTAGAAAACTGTGCCAGCTCTTGGGGGGAGGGGGGCGACTGGTAAAGATTTGCTTTCTACAACGTAATCTCTTTTCTGGACTTCTGTTCTCTACAAATTGCATCTTTTGTGCTGACTGCAGGAGGTGAATACAGGATTGCAGTGTTCCCTGCCATAAGCTTTTAGGTCAGAACAAAGGCCCCTATCTGTGGAAATATACCTGGACATATGATCCCGGCAGGTGCATTACACTAAGCGGCCAGTAATTATGGTGAGGTATTAGACTTGAATTGTAATGCTAATATTTCTGGCCAGCCTTTATAGACATAGCGCAGAATAGGGACAAAATGTACAACAAATGATACCTGGCAAATGCAGATCCGGTCACCTGGCAAATAGTGTATCCAGATGTGTTCCATTTGTGCTCATTGTTTCAATGTTTTTATCTTTCAGATAAATATGAAGTTAAATTATAGCCTAGTTAAAGCGAGCTACAGAAATGCATCCATCTTCATGCTAAGGTAAAGTATGAGTAAATAGGAACACCATGCAGGTGTGAACAACCCACATACAGTACTACAGTCCTATGTACTGTACCACTGTCCTCTCTAATGTCCTGTACCACTGTCCCCTCTAATGTATTGTACCACTGTCCCCTCTAATGTACTGTACCACTGTCCTCTCTAATGTACTGTACCACTGTCCTCTTTAGTGTACTGCACCACTGTCCTCTCTAATGTACTGTACCACTGTCCTCTCTAGTGTACTGTACCACTGTCCTCTCTAATGTACTGTACCATTGTCCTCTCTAATGTACTGTACCACTGTCCTCTCTAGTGTACTGTACCACTGTCCTCTCTAATGTACTGTACCATTGTCCTCTCTAGTGTACTGTACCACTGTCCTCTCTAATGTACTGTACCACTGTCCCTCTAATGTACTGTACCACTGTCCCCTCTAATGTCCTGTACCACTGTCCCCTCTAATGTACTGTACCACTGTCCCCTCTAATGTACTGTACCACTGTCCTCTTTAGTGTACTGCACCACTGTCCTCTCTAATGTACTGTACCACTGTCCTCTCTAATGTACTGTACCATTGTCCTCTCTAATGTACTGTACCACTGCCCTCTAATGTACTGTACCACTTTCCTCTTTAGTGTACTGCACCACTGTCCTCTCTAATGTACTGTACCACTGTCCTCTCTAGTGTACTGTACCACTGTCCTCTCTAATGTACTGTACCATTGTCCTCTCTAATGTACTGTACCACTGTCCTCTCTAATGTACTGTACCCTCTAATGTACTGTATTACTGTCCTCTCTAATGTACTGTACCACTGTACCCTCTAATGTACTGTACCACTGTCCCCTCTAATGTACTGTACCACTGTCCTCTCTAATGTACTGTATCACTGTCCTCTCTAATGTACTGTGCCACTGTCCTCTCTAATGTACTGTACCATTGTCCCCTCTTATGTACTGTACCACCGTCCTCTAATGTAATGTACCACCATCCTCTCTAATGTACTGTACCACTGTCCTCTAATGTACTGTACCACTGTCCTCTCTAATGTACTGTACCACTGTCCTCTCTAATGTACTGTACCACTATCCTCTCTAATGTACTGTATCACTGTCCCCTCTAATGTACTGTACCACTGTCCCCTCTAATGTACTGTACCGCTGTCCTCTCTAATGTACTGTACCGCTGTCCCCTCTAATGTACTGTACCACTTTCCTCTCTAATGTACTGTACCACTGTCCTCTAATGTACTGTACCATTGTCCTCTCTAATGTACTGTACCACTGTCCCCTCTAATGTACTGTACCACTGTCCTCTCTAATGTACTGTGCCACTGTCCTCTTTAGTGTACTGCACCACTGTCCCCTCTAATGTACTGTACCACTTTCCTCTCTAATGTACTGTACCACTGTCCCCTCTAATGTACTGCACCACTGTCCTCTCTAATGTACTGTACCACTGTCATCTCTAATGTACCGTACCACTGTCCCCTCTCATGTATTTTACCACTGTCCCCTTTACTGTAATGTACCAATGTCCCATCTCATGTACTGTACCACTGTCCTCTTTAATGTACTGTCCGGCTGTCCCCTCTAATGCACTGTCCAGCTGTCCCCTCTAATGTACTGTACCACTGTCCCCTCTAATGTACTGTACCACTGTCCTCTCCAATGTACTGACATAATAGAGGTTGTAGTTCTGCAATCTGGAGCGCAACAGCTTTCAAAACTACAACTTCCATCTTGAACTATCATCAGGACATGATGGGGATTGTAGTTGTGCAACACCTGCTGAGCCACAGGTTGGGAAACTTAGCCCATATTTCTCTTAGAAGAGAACGGAATCCAAGCGCATATATGGAAACACCCTCTTAGGTGACTGAGCGGTCACATGTGTTATGTTTGTTGTTTCAGCCCCAACCCCATCACGGCTCGCTTCCAGCTGCTGTTCTGTAACGATAACGCTACAATAAGTGGAATTAAAGCCGACATTATTGCGCAGAGTCTAAAAAATGATGCGAATAAGGACGCAGTCAATATATCTGTGAATGTGGACAGTCTGGCGGTGGGAGGTAAATGACATAAAATGTTACGTTATTATAACTCTATTATAGCTTCTGTGATATACGTGCTGCTTTTACATTCTTCTAAGTTTGTCCTTACTTCTGGAAACTATCAGTAAGCAGGCTAGCTGTTCTTCATACATCATGGCTGTATCCTTGCTATGTGAATACAGAGGACTGCTTGGCTAAAGTAAAGGCAGTATTCAGCCAATCCGACCCTCAGTCTCCAATATGCAACCAGTCAAGAGGAATATTGTCCAAAAGTGACCTCCGAGAGCCTAAAAACAGGACAGAAGCTCCTTACGCCCTCTTGTGGTGAGACCCGGAGTCTGTTCAGACCTGTAATCACATACATATCCACCTCAGACACACCTTACCTGCATGCTGAGGTTTGCAGAAGGCAGACATGACGATCCGGGTGCTTCTCTTCTCTATGGGTGTATGTGTGTATATATGATGGGACGAAGAGTCTTGCAGAATCGCCAAGATGGATTCTTTTTTGAAGCACCGAGGTAGATGACACCATGATAGGTATCCCCTTATATCTTTTTATCCAGTCATTGGATACCAGACCCACCAGTGACATGATATATTATAACAGAATTATATGTTTGTTCTGTTTTTACAGTCACGGCACCATGTCCAATATTTTTGAATTCTAGTCAGCCTTGGCCTTGGCACATTGTTTTGCAAGAAAACCAAAAGAGCTTGTGCTCTGGCAGCTTATTGGGGGGTTTCTGGGCGCTCAGCTCCGCCAAGTGTGTGAAGAAAAGGTGAGTTTTATTATTTTAAGAAATAAAAATGTTGTGTTGTGAACTAAAGAACCAATATAACAGATACAGATGAACCACAACTATGAATATCAGTAAAATGCGTCCCGTACATAATTACCAGAGAAGACCAACACGCCTCTGCCATAGAAGACTAATACACGGAATTTACATTCGGGAATTAGTATCCCTCTTCTGTTTCTGAAAATACATACGGCTGTGCCAGGGGCTGCCAACATCCAACACGGGGGCTGCCAACATCCAGCACGGGGGCTGCCAACATCCAGCACGGGGGCTGCCAACATCCAGCACGGGGGCTGCCAACGTCCAACACGGGGGCTGCCAACGTCCAGCACGGGGGCTGCCAACGTCCAGCACGGGGGCTGCCAACATCCAGCACGGGGGCTGCCAACATCCAACATGGGGGCTGCCAACATCCAGCACGGGGCTGCCAACATCCAGCACAGGGGCTGCCAACATCCAGCACGGGGGCTGCCAACATCCAACATTGGAGGCTGCCAACATCCAGCACGGGGGCTGCCAACATCCAACATAGGGGGCTGCCAACATCCAGCACGGGGGCTGCCAACATCCAGCACGGGGCTGCCAACGTCCAGCACTGGGGCTGCCAACATCCAGCACGGGGGCTGCAAACATCCAACACGGGGGCTGCCAACATCCAGCACGGGGGCTGCCAACATCCAGCACGGGGGCTGCCAACATCCAGCACGGGGGCTGCCAACATCCAGCACGGGGGCTGCAAACATCCAACACGGGGGCTGCCAACATCCAGCACGGGGGCTGCCAACATCCAGCACGGGGGCTGCCAACATCCAGCACGGGGGCTGCCAACATCCAACAAGGGGGCTGCCAACATCCAGCACGGGGGCTGCCAACATCCAACATGGGGGCTGCCAACATCCAGCACGGGGGCTGCCAACATCCAACATGGGGGCTGCCAACATCCAGCACGGGGGCTGCCAACATCCAACATGGGGGTTCCAAAATCCAACACAGGAGCTTTCAACATCCACAGGGTGATCCAGCATTATCATATTTTTAAAAATGTGGTTTGTTGAATTCTGCAGCTTTTTAATGAGATAAAAATATCAATACATTCAAATGTGGTCAGGTTGTATTTGTCTTTGTCCTAAAGTGGTCGCAAAGTTTTGTAATATACAGTTTTTTTTAAGTTTAAATCAATGTTATACGTATGGCTGCTATGTGTCTCCATTCACTGCACAAGTGTACAGGTGCTCTGTGTCCACATTCAGTATCAGAGAATCCTGAGGGTGCTCACATCGTATGGTCAGCTCTCCACCACAACCTCTGTAACCACACAGTTACATTATACTGACTAAATTGTTTCATAACACAGAGCACTGTCTCCTGGTAACCTGCAGGGCTGAGAATAGAATTAGTCTAAGTTAATTGCCCTCAGGTGATATACAACCTGCATGATGGACAGGTGTCTCTCCTTGTGTGAGCGGCAGAGGACGGGGACTCCCTGTGTTTGGTCTCTTTTTTTTCTTGAACAGAGAAAAGACCAAATATCGGCATGGAGAGAGCATGGAGCTCAGTTTGGCCCCATATAGAATATTGATTTAAAAATAAAAAACTTAAAAAAAAAAACCTAAATAAAGTATATTATAAAACTGCTTACGACCACAACCCCTGTTGATTACTATTTTTAAAACATTTGCACCAGGCAGGCTTTAATGTGAAAATACATCTGGTCTTAATGTAAAAAATGTTAAGATGACAAGATGCTGAAGGTGTACGGTGATCTGATTTATCTTCTCTCAGGGATCCATCCTTACTTACGGTAATGGTGGGAGATGGACTTCGCTCCTTAAGTATAGATACGATTCTCCTACACCCCAACTTCACAGAATCACCCGTATTAAGCAACTTTGCCTTGATTCGCCTTTCGACTCCAGTGTGGTTCAATTCATCCATTACTCCCATCTGCCTTCCTCAGACGTCACAGGACCCGACAACCGGAAGCTCGTGTAGCACCTTGGTCACCAATGCTTCAACTGGTCAGTCAACAAGCTTTTCTTTCGCAACAAACAGAAATGTCTGTACTTTAAGGAGAAGACCAGCGAAAATTTTAAGTATTGTATAGCCCCCCAAAATGTTATAAAAAACACCAATATATAATTATTACGGGAAATGCTTATAAAGTGTTTTTTCCCCTGCCCTTACTGATGCATCAAGGCTTCACTTCCTAGATAACATGGTGATGTCACTTCCTGGATAACACGGTGATGTCACTTCCTGGATAACATGGTGATGTCACTTCCTGGATAACATGGTGATGTCACTTCCTGGATAACACGGTGATGTCACAACCCAACTCCCAGAGCTGTGCGGGCTGTGGCTGCTGGAGAGGATGATGGCAGAGGGATTGCTCAGTGCCCTGTGTCCCTCAGTGCCCCCTGCCATCATCCTCTCCAGCAGCCACAGCCCGCACAGCTCTGGGAGCCGGGTCGTGACATCACCGTGTTATCCAGGAAGTGACATCACCATGTTATCCAGGAAGTGACATCACCACGTTATCTAGGAAGTGACATCACCATGTTATCCAGGAAGTGACATCACCATGTTATCCAGGAAGTGACATCCCCATGTTATCCAGGAAGTGACATCCCCATGTTATCTAGGAAGTGACATCACCATGTTATCCAGGAAGTGAACCCTTGATGCAGTAGTAAGTGCAGGGAAAAAAGCACTTTATAAGCATTTCTCGTAATAAGTGTATATTGGGGATTTGTATAACTTTTGGGGGCAACACAATACTTTAATAAAAGACTTCTCCTTTAACGGAAGTCTATCCATTTATTACCATTGCAGTTATCTATGTATAACATTTGTTAAGGTACAGTTTCAAAAAAATTGCAACAAAACTTGTTTCGGTGTACCACATCATAAAGCTGTCCATATATATTGTCATCCGCAACATTCACAGTAGATGCTAGATGGGAACACACCTTTAAATAACCAACTACCCAGTCTAGGTTATCTAACAATGGAGGCTTTTACTCAACAGGTGGCTTATCAACTTTGGCTGGAAGTTTGACATCTAGTCTGGATTGCTCCAGTAAGACTGAGTATAAGTCACTCTACCTCAAGCCGTCACTGTCAAGCAGCTCCTATAACCAGGTAATCAAGGAAAAGGTACCGGATCAGCATGTGCTTCATAATAAGGGCTTATTCTCACTGCACAGTGGACTCGCAGTAAGGTCCGACCAAGAGTTTATCACTTACAGCGTTCCCGGTATCATACTGGTACATGACGTCAGGAAAGCTGCGAGTCCACTGCACAGCTTCACGCTCCACTTACCTCTGGATTACGGAGATTGAGAATAGGAACAAAGTAGAGTTCCTATTATTACCTATAGGGATTGTCCAGCATTAGAGAAACATGGCCACTTTCTTCCAGAGACAGCACCACTCTTGTCTCCAGTTCAGGTGCGGTTTGCAAATAAAGGAGAAGTCCGCCCAAGGGAGAAAGTATCGGGCATACTGTATTTCTCAGAAATATGACCTATCCTGAAATTAAGCTTTTTATTTTTAGAGAAAAAAAAAATAATATAATACCCTGTCTTATTTTTGGAGAAACACAGTGGGGGAGATTTATCAAAGTGGTGTAAAGTGAGACTGGCTCAGTTGCCCCTAGCAACCAATCAGATTCCAGCTTTTATTTTTCAAAGAATCTGTGAGGAATAAGGTGGAATCTGATTGGTTGCTAGGGGCACCTGGGCCAGTTTAACTTTACACCAGTTTGATAAATCTCCCCTAGTATGTTACATAATGCATCAGTAGACTTTTTTTTTTCGTGACACCACTTCTATAAGACAGCATAATCCCAAAAATCATGATGGAATTTTTTTTTCTTTTTTCTCCATTTTTGGTCCCCCCCCCCCCCTTCAAATCAAATATATAAAAGCTATTTAATCCACTATGTACCCAAAATGGTGTAATTAAAAACATAACGGATTACAAGAACAAGCCCTGATGGGTGTCCATGTCAGAGTTTCTCCGGCTCTGGCAGCCTGCTGGTCGGAAGCTAGCGCCATTGCTCAGAACTGACCTGAGACTTTAAAGGGGTACCTCCAGCGTGGGGGCACTTTTTAGCTGGGACCGGGGAGGAGGTGGCCGAGGGAAAAGATGTCCACTCGTCTCCACGGTTCCAGCGGCGGGTCCCGCATTGCGGCGCTCCGGTGCCCAGCCGCTTCCGGGTGTCTGACACGTGACGTCTCAGGTCCGCTTAGCCACTCAGTGAAGGAGGCGGGATCTGAGCGAACTTGAAACGGATCCCGCCTTCGTCACGTCTCGGGCCCGCGTCAGACACCAGGAAGTGGCCTGGTACCGAGCACCGGAGTGCAGCGATGCGGGAACCAGGGAGGTGAGTTGACGTCTTTTCCCTCGGTCCCAGCAAAAAAGTGCCCCCATGCTGGAGTACCACTTTAACCCTTTAAGGACATGGCCCATTTTCGTTTTTACGTTTTCGGTTTTTCCTCCTTGTGTTTAAAAGGTCATAGCACTTGCATTTTTCCACCTAGAAACCCCCATGACCCCTTATTTTTTGCGTCACTAATTGTACTTTGCAATTACAGGCTGAATTTTTGCATAAAGTACACTGCGAAACCAGAAAAAAATTCAAAGTGTGGTGAAATTGAAAAAAAAAACGCATTTCTTTTATTTGGGGGAAATGTGTTTTTACGCCATTCACCCTGGGGTAAAACTGACTTGTTATGCATGTTCCTCAAGTCGTTACGATTAAACGATATATAACATGTATAACTTATATTGTATCTGATGGCCTGTAAAAAATTCAAACCGTTGTTAACCAATATACGTTCCTTAAAATCGCTCCATTCCCAGGCTTATAGCGCTTTTATCCTTTGGTCTATGGGGCTGTGCGAGGTGTCATTTTTTGCGCCATGATTTGATCTTTCTATCGGTACCTTGATTGCCCATATACGTCTTTTTGATCGCTTTTTATTACATTTTTTCTGGATTTGATGCGACCAAAAATGCGCAATTTTGCACTTTGGGATTTTTTTGCGCTGACGCCGTTTACCGTACGAGATCAGGAATGTGATTAATTAATAGTTCGGGCGATTACGCACGCGGCGATAGCAAACATGTTTATTTATTTATTTATTTGTTTACTTTTATTTAAAACCTGGGAAAAGGGGGGTGATTCAGACTTTTATTAGGGGAGGGGGCTTTTTACTATTAACAACACTTTTTTTTTTTTTTTTACACATATACTAGAAGCCGCCCTGGGGGACTTCTAGTATATACACTGTGATCTCTCATTGAGATCTCTGCAGCATAGATATGCTGCAGAGATCCATGAGATCGGCACTCGTTTGCTTTCGGCTGCTGCAGCCGGAAGTAAACGAGTGCCGAGCCGAGGACGGCGCCATCTTGGACGCGTCCCCGGCCGGCATCAGTAACGGAGATCGCTCCTCTGGGACAAGGTCCCGGAGGAGCGATCTCCCCCACTAGACACCAGGGAAACGTTGCCTCCGGTAATCGGAGGCAGCTGTCAACTTTGACAGCTGCCTCCGATTAGCTAATTAGCGGGCACGGCGATCCGACCGTGCCCGCTAATAGCGGCGGTCCCGGGCTACACGCGGCACCCGGGATCGCGGCACTTCAAAGCGGGGCCGCCGCGCGGCCCCGCTTTGAAGTGCAAGTGAGGACATAGGACGTACCGGTACGTCCTATGTCCTTAAGAGGTTAAAGTGACTGTACCACCACGCCCAGGCTGAAGCACTGGAGGCGGCCGACCCACCCTTAGTGGGAGGAAACCTCCGCACCTCTATGATAGGGTTCCATTGATTCTAATGGAGTCACGTCATGGAGGGGCTGGAGTTTCTTCCCACTAGGGGGGGTCGGCTCGCCTCCAGTGCTTCAGCCTGGGCCTGGGGGTACAGTCACTTTAAGACAACCATCTCTTACCTTGCAGCTCTTCTGAGTTATGTGTAGGGAGTCCGACCCCTCAGCACCTCACTTGTGTCTTTGTGTCAACATAATGCGGCCTTTTACCCCCTGGCTGTAAAGGATCAGGGCTGTGATGGTGGGGCAGGTATTATGTTGTCATAGTCACATGAGGGGCAAAAAACGCCCCTACATGCAGTGGCCAATGGCTGCAAAATATTGTGTATCAGTGGCATCAAGTAATTTTCAACAATAACGTGGGAACACACTTTTTTCCCTTGTTTTTCCTTTACAGACAGACCGAGGGGACGCACTAGTGTGTATGGACACAGACGGCACTGCGTATCTTCAAGGGATATTAATGCATCCTACCAACAGCAGTCTTTCATCCAGCCTGTGCCTCAGCTTCACTAGTATCGGAGAAACCATAAGCTGGATCAACTCTTACATACTAACCTGATCACAAATTGTCCAATATTCCTATTGTTCAGCAGCAGATTGTTCTATTCTTAGAAGATCATGTCGACAAATTGCTTATTTCTTACTGCTATCTCTGTCATCCCTGTGTGCATGCTTAGCCATCTGTCCATTTAAAGGGAGGGGTGTATGACCTCCATTTTAGCGATAGTCGGTCCACCAGTCCAGCAGTTATCACTTTTCTAGTGCAAAAATTGTAACTTGTTCCGGCCTCATAGCTTTTTTATTATTATTATTAATCTGTACACTGAGGAAAGCCGAGCAGAAAGGAAAGAGAAGAGTTCTCAGCCAAGAGCTTCTTCCTCTTCTTCTAGGAAACAACTGGGTCTCAAAACATTCATCAAAACTTTTCATGTCATTATGAACGGGCGTTTTCAGCTGTCCGGTCGTCTGCGCATCCCTTCCAATTCTGGCCGGTGATTATCGGTGGCTGAAGAGCTATGAGTAAGGCCTGGTGGCCGAAACATGTCAGCTGCTGCTGATAAATCTGTTTTTATGTGAAGACTTCAATAACATTTTCGTGGATGATATCCTGGATTGCTGACTTTCTACAACTATTTCTGGGTGAAGCTTGCACTGCCGAGCACCGGACAGGTGAAAGGATTGCAGGTGTGGTGAGCTGGATCTCCTTTCCATTGAAGATGTTGGATACAGCCATAGGCTTAACCATGTTTTCCAGGGCTCCTTTCAGCCACCGGTAATCAAGTGAAGAGCGTTCGGGTTTGGACGATTCCGCTCATCTCTATCAATTTGGTGTGGTTTTGCAGCTTGGTTCCATTAAAGTGAATTGCAAGAGACGTAAAATCATAGAAAATTGTCTGGTCAATCTAATCTGCTCTTATTATTTTCCCCTATATTATTTCCTTTCTTATTATCTTATGTGGATATATGTCTATACCAGGCAGGTTTACATTCTGTTATTGTAGATTTACCTACCACATCTGCTGGAAGTTTGTTCCAAGTATCTACTACTCTTTCAGTAAAGTAATATTTCTCACGTTGCTTCTGATCCTTCAGTGCTCAGTTTACTATTGACCACGTTCCGGGTTTACTTTCACTTTTGAGTTTTCATTTTACCCCTTTTGTAAAACCTGTAACGCTTTTGTTTTCCTCCATTGAGAGCCATACCGAGGGATTGTTTTTTGCAGTCCTAATTATACCTTCTCTTCTGAAGTCTTTGCTTACACAAAACTGCCAATCCTCAGATAGGGAATTCCTTCTAACCAACGGCGATGTCTAAACATTGCACAGGTGGCCTAAAGATCCAGCCCATGTGCCGGGCTGACACAGGTGGGGAATAGTAGGCAATCTGCCTGGAGCATTCCTAATAATGAGGAGGGCGGGGAGGAGGGACAGAGAGGTTGTGCAAGCCTAATATATACACAATCTAGGCCACACCCGTTGGGCACAGGGCTGCCAGTTTAAAAGTTGTTTTTTAGGACAATAACTGCACGGACCCCAGGACAGATCTTGGATTGGAAGCAGCTATCCGATAGTACAACAGTTTGTGTGTGTGTGTGGGGGGGGGGGGGGGTTTGTCAGATTGTGGGTACAGAGTCGCATATGGAATTTTTAAAAACAAGTCATTAAAAAGATATATACAAACTGGGTATGGCTGTTGTAATACTAACCTGAAGAAAACTTGTGCAAAATCGCATATTTTTTTCATCAATTTTATCTTACAATTTTTTTTTCAAATTCAAATTATGGAAAAAATAACTCATTATAAAAGTAGAAGTGATCCTGTAAAAACAAGCCATAAGATGGCTCTCTAGGTGGATAAATGAAAGAATTATACAACTATGGCTTTGAGAAGATAAGGAGGAAGAAGACCAGGAAAACATGGACAGAGCCTATGGCATGCTCACGTTATTCCTATTTCTAGTAAAAAAAAATATTAGACGCATTCGATTTTTTTTTTATAAAACAAGTTTTATTAAAAACATAACAAATTGAGGCAAACATCATCAAGAATATAAGGCAATAGTCTCCAGGAGACAGACAAGAACCAGCAAAGTATTAACTCACAAACAATTGCAGTCAAATGACAATACATTCTAGTCAACAGATCTCGATATTCTGGCATGATCCACTGTCAAACTAATGTCCATGACATTTTCTACGAAATCCTGCAGAAAAACCCACATTCGTTTGGATTTTTCCACGTCAAACTTTTTTCCACTCAAAAATATAACTGCTATTTGGGGTTTCTCATCGCCCATCTGGCTGAGGTGAAGATTCCCGACAGTGGGAAAGTGGTGGCAAATGGCAGCATCGTCTGGTCAGCTCTACGGTACGATCCAGGTCGGAAAGCACTTTTGGTATGACATATTCTGCCATGGATACTGCTGGCAGGTGGCAACATCTGATCACAGTTATATTATCAAACAAGGACAATGATATCATCTGAAATATGGACTGATAATAAAACACTGTAGCTACCAAAAAAAAAAAATAGAACTTTACTCCAAAGATGGTTTTATCCATTATGCATAAACAGCGTAAGCAAAATAAACTGTCAAGGAATTAAGATCCATATATTTACATTAAGTACATAAAGCCCCGGCATCACTTACTGCCATATATTCAGCATTACAGTTGTGTCATTTTTCCAAGGCCGACACCATTTTGAGGCACATTCGGCGCTACTTTCACAGGTTGATGCTCAATTTGGAGGTGGGAAAGTCTCAGTTCGCAAAAATACCATTGGTAATCGAGGAGATCCTGGCACTCACCAACGTAATTCTTCAATCTTTATTTCACTTTATTTGACCATAGGCGATCTGCGTTCTTAGTGCCGTCCAGCTTTTCTTTCAAAAACACCAGAATTACTGTACATACAAATTTGATCATAGACACGTTAAGGGGAATTTATTAAGGGTACAAACACACACACCGTATACGCAGCAGATACGCAGCAGATTTGATGCTGTGTTCAGTTATTTAGATCTAATTTGCTGCGTATCGCAGTAGTAAATACGCTGCGTATATGGTGTGTGTGTTTATACCCTAAAACTGCTCTGAAAGAAAAATGGTCTTTATTATGCCTTTCGCCTTTAGAGTTTTTCCCATGTAAAATTTATCCAATAGGCACTGTCATAAATTTGGAGCAAATGAGATTTGGAGTGGCTGCGACATTTCATCCATTAAAATGGCATATCTTTACATTTGCACCATTTTAAGGCATAATTTGCGCCATTTGCATTAATGGTCTGAACTGGATTTGCGATGTTTTGTACCAGTCTGCACCATCTTTTGCACCATATAAAAAATTTTAAAAAAACCGTTACATTTCTTAAAAATCAGTTAAATCCAGTAAATGTGCAAAACATTCTGTAAAACCCTGGAAAAAATAGTAACAAAACTAGAACAAGAGAAAATTTAGCAAAATCAGACCTGTCTCTTCTTATGAGGCTTAGCTCCAATGAAGTCAGAGTTCATAATTAGAGATGAGCGAACCTGGAGCAGCTGGAGTCCATCCGAACCCGATCGTTCGGCATTTGATTAGCGGTGGCTGCTGAACTTGGATAAAGCCCTAAGGCTATGTGGAAATCATGGATATAGTCATTGGCTGTATCCATGTTTTCCAGACAACCATAGAGCTTTATCCAAGTTCAGCAGCCACCACTAATCAAATACCGAACGATCGGGTTCGGATGGACTCCAGCTGCTCCAGGTTCACTCATCTCTATTCATAATCCGACGCAGTCAGGATAAGCAGACGCAAGCCCTTCTTGTGCTCCTGACTGGCCAATAAAGCATAAGAAGAAACCCTAAAAAAAAGGGTAAAAATAAAGCAGAAGAAGCCCTAAAAGGGGGCAGGTCCTGTGACGGATATCCTTTAAGAAGATAAAACAGAAGGCAAATCCAGGATAAAAGATCGACTGGTCAATGCAAAAATCAAATCATCAACCATCGCTAAGCAAGAAACGTCCATACAATCAATAATAAAATATTTCCATTCGCGGCGATTATTACTGCAAAGCGAGTGTGAGCATCACTCCACAATATAGAAGATATATTTGGGGATAACCTGAGAAGAATGGGTAAGAAACGCAAGACCTTACCAGCCATAATAAAACATGTAAACCAATACAACTGTGGTCTTTGCCATCTTCTATGATGACAGAAAAACATAGCCATTCACTCAGTCTGGACTTGGAGTAGTTCTGGCTGATCTGGAGACTCCTCAGGGACTTTATATGAGTGGAAGTCCGGACGTGCTACATCATGACTATGCGCATGTGCTCCCGTGCAGCTGTGGCCGTGTCCGGAAGATACCGCTGTTGGATACACTGTGGCCCCAGCAGGAGGCCAGGCCCCAGTTGGCTTTGTATGATGATATGGAGAGTAGACATCAGGGAGGCCTTGAGGTGGAGTATAATACTGCTGGGTTGGGTACGATCCAGGAGGTGGGTTGATCCTTCAAAAGAGAAAAAAAAAAAACACTTTAAAAGCAATGTACAAAGATAAAATAAGCCACTGCTACAAAGTCGAGATGTGACGCACATGTTACATTTTAGACGCGGCAGCTGGGACGTTGTGGTTGACCCATTACCTTACTTCCGGTCACTTACTTTCTGTTTTGGGAGGCGTTCCTTTCTGCTGAACTTGCAGGGACGTATCTCCAAACTGTGATCCTTTTTAATAACCTGAATGGAACCATCTGATCTATTTGTGTAAGTAATGATTCCGGAGGGTCTAAGAAGAAGCAGCCACCCATACCATCTGCATTCAAGATAAGGAATATATAACACTTAGTCGGATGTCTCTTTGCATTGTGACCTAAATGCACCATTTTCTAAGGTCTGCCACAAGAGATCTCGCACATGGAAGGGACCATACCAATAAAGAAGGTATCACGACCTATCGAGCCTTGTGCTTACTTACAAAACTGCTGACAGGTCCACGTGAAACAAGCCCCGCCCGGGGGGCACTTTTTCTGGGATTTATTAATTCACTATAAATACCATAGAATTTACCAACTAATTTTCTTTACTTGCCTGTCAAGTCTGTCCTTGTAGGGTAGGACTTTCCTTAACACAACATTTCTATGGGTTATTATCAGCTTAAAGTGTCACTGTCGTTAATTTTTTTTTTTGTAGAAATCAATAGTCCAGGCGATTTTAAGAAACTTTGTGGTGGACATAGCAGAGAAAGCTCCAGAAGTATAGAAGGAGAATATTCTGGAACTCCCCACTATAGTTATTGCTGTTTAATTCACATAGCAGGTGAACAGTCACAAACAAGTAAAATAAGTCACGTTCCAGAGAATGTCTGTGTCCTTGCCGAAACACGCCCTACTTTACAATTGTTTGTGACTGTTCACCTGCTATGTGACTAAAACAGCAAGAAAGATATAGGAGAGTGTCAGGATTTCTTCCTACTACTGTCTCCTAATGTTCTGTGCCACCATGCCCAAATCATCCAGGGGACAGTAATGTAGATCAAGTGCCACCATGTACAAATAACCTGTACCACATTCTCCTTTAGTGATCTCTCCCTTAAAGTTACTCTGTACCCACAATCTGCCTTACCCAAACCACTTGTACCTTTGGATAGCTGCTTTTAATCCAAGATCTGTCCTGGGGTCCGTTCGGCAGGTGATGAAGTTATTGTCCTAAAAAAATACTTAAATTTGAAGCCTGTGCCAAACAGGAGTATCTGTGCCCTAACTTTGCACCACCCCTCCGTCCCTCCTCCCCACCCTCTTCATCATTAGGAATGCCCCTAGAACATTTTCTGCTGAATGCTGAACATTGCACAGGTGCCTTAACGATCCAGCCCATGTGCCGTGCTCACACAGCTGATGAATAGGAGACAATCTGCCTGGAGCATACCTAATGATGAAGAGGGTGGGGAGGAGGGACAGAGAGGGTGTGCCAGCCTAATGCATAGACACTCTAGGCCATGGCCGTTTGGCACAGGGCTGCAAGTTTAAAGTGACCCTGTACCCACAATCTGACCCCCCCAAACCGCTTGTACCTTCGGATAGCTGCTTTTAATCCAAGATCTGTCCTGGGGTCCGTTCGGCAGGGGATGCTGTTATTGTCATAAAAACAACTTTTAATCCAGCAGCGCTGTGTCTAACGGCCGGGGCTTACATTTGTATATGCATGAGGCTGGCACACCCTCTCTGTCTTTCCTCCCCACCCTCCTCATCATTAGCAATGCTCTAGGCAGATGGTCTCCTATTCATCAGCTGTGTCAGCCCGGCACATGTACTGGATCGTTAAGCACATGTTCAGCGTGGAGAAAATGTTTCAGTGGCATTCCTAATGGTGAAGAGGGTGGGCAGGAGGGACGGAGAAGTGGTGCAAAGTTAGGGCACAGATACTCCCGTTGGGCACGGGGCTGCAAGTTTTAAAAGTTGTTTTTTAGGACAATAACTGCATCACCTGCCGAACGGACACCGGGACAGATCTTGGATTAAAAGCAGCTATCTGAAGTGGTTTTGGGGGTCAGATTGTGGGTACAGAGTTACTTTAAAGTAAATGTACCATCAGGTAAATCGCTGCTATTTTTCTTACCTTAGGGTCCTATTGCACCAACAGATTTATCTAAGAGATTATTGAAGCCAAAGCCAGGAATGTATTTAAAAAAGGAGAAATCCAGTCTTCCCTTTATGACCTGTTTGGTTTCTAGTCTGTTCCTGGCTTTGGCTGCAGAAATCTTTAAAATAACCAGTCAGATATCTGTTGGTGCCTTTAATGGATCACCGCTGGCAAGGAAATGCCGGTACTACGGTCTTTTTTTGAATTGCCGCCCAGCTTTCGCGCTCGGCGCATGTCTTTTCCTGGGCCCTGGCCCAGCTCAGAGCACTGGTGGCAGGCCCGAATCAATGGAGCCGCGTCACAAAGGGGAGGGGATCACACCACACTGGTGGGCAGCGGGCTGGTGCTCTGGAAAAGACCGGTGCCGAGCGCGGGAACTGGGTACCAATCCAAAAAAAAAAAAGAACCATGCCGCTGCGCTCCTTTTTGAAGCTAAGGCCAGGAACAGCCTATAGACTGAGATCAGGTCATAAAGGAAAGACCGAGATTTCTCCTCTTTTCCAATCAATTCCTGGCTTTGGCTTCAAAATTTGTCAGATAATTCTGTCTAAACACTTCATTATTATTACACGTCCAAAAAAACCTAGAGCACGTCTATCATCATCCAAGAAATGTGGTCGATACAACACGTGCGTCATCACCTTGCTGAAAGGATACAAATGACTCCCACCACAATGCCGCACACATTACTGAGAATGGTGGCATGTGGTACAAAGGCGGCAGGGATGAGAAATAAGAGTGGCATCACCTTTGTGGGTACCATGAACCCAAAGAATATCAGTCGCCTCAGGTTGGTGCGAATTATAAAGACACTGATCATTGAAAAGGCAACGGACGTGAATCCCTGGACTTTTCCATCCATGTAATGGCTGATGCCGGCGCTGGTGACGGCCAAGTAGAGAAGTCCGCTCCATACAGCAAAGAGCGGGGTGAGGAGGAAGAACTTCACTGTGCCAACATTCTCTTCAAATCCGCCACCAAAGTACCAAGCTATGAAACAACTGCAGGCGAGCGTGGGCAGATCCTCATGGACGTAAATATAGGTGATCAATCTGTAGACTGGAAAAATAAAACTGTGAATAAAACTGCGTCACCCACATGTCCAGTATACACCTCCCCCCCCCCACATATACAGTATACGCCTCCCCCCCCCCACATATACAGTATACACCTCCCCCCCACATACACAGTATACGCCTCCCCCCACATGTCCAGTATACACCTCCCCCCCCCACATGTCCAGTATACACCTCCCCCCCCCACATATACAGTATACACCTCCCCCCCACATACACAGTATACGCCTCCCCCCACATGTCCAGTATACACCTCCCCCCCACATACACAGTATACGCCTCCCCCCACATGTCCAGTATACACCTCCCCCCCCACATACACAGTATACGCCTCCCCCCACATGTCCAGTATACGCCTCCCCCCACATGTCCAGTATACACCTCCCCCCACATGTCCAGTATACACCTCCCCCCCCACATGTCCAGTATACGCCTCCCCCCCCCCACATATACAGTATACGCCTCCCCCCACATGTCCAGTATACGCCTCCCCCCACATGTCCAGTATACGCCTCCCCCCACATGTCCAGTATACACCTCCCCCCACATGTCCAGTATACACCTCCCCCCACATGTCCAGTATACACCTCCCCCCACATGTCCAGTATACACCTCCCCCCACATGTCCAGTATACACCTCCCCCCACATGTCCAGTATACACCTCCCCCCACATGTCCAGTATACACCTCCCCCCACATGTCCAGTATACACCTCCCCCCCCATGTCCAGTATACACCTCCCCCCACATGTCCAGTATACACCTCCCCCCACATGTCCAGTATACACCTCCCCCCACATGTCCAGTATACACCTCCCCCCCCACATACACAGTATACGCCTCCCCCCCCTCCCACATGTCCAGTAAACACCTCCCCCCCACATGTCCAGTATACACCTCCCCCCCCACATGTCCAGTATACGCCTCCCCCCCCCACCCACATATACAGTATACGCCTCCCCCCACATGTCCAGTATACGCCTCCCCCCACATGTCCAGTATACGCCTCCCCCCACATGTCCAGTATACACCTCCCCCCACATGTCCAGTATACACCTCCCCCCCCACATGTCCAGTATACACCTCCCCCCCCCCATGTCCAGTATACACCTCCCCCCCCACATGTCCAGTATACGCCTCCCCCCCCCCCACATATACAGTATACGCCTCCCCCCACATGTCCAGTATACACCTCTCCCCCACATATACAGTATACGCCTCCCCCCACATGTCCAGTATACACCTCCCCCCCCACATATACAGTATACGCCTCCCCCCCCCACATATACAGTATACACCTCCCCCCCACATATACAGTATACACCTCCCCCCACATATACAGTATACACCTCCCCCCCCCACATATACAGTATACACCTCTCCCCCACATATACAGTATACGCCTCCCCCCACATGTCCAGTATACACCTCCCCCCCCACATATACAGTATACGCCTCCCCCCCCCCACATATACAGTATACACCTCCCCCCCCCACATATACAGTATACACCTCCCCCCCCACATATACAGTATACACCTCCCCCCCACATATACAGTATACACCT
Source organism: Dendropsophus ebraccatus (assembly GCF_027789765.1). Lineage (NCBI taxonomy): Eukaryota > Metazoa > Chordata > Amphibia > Anura > Hylidae > Dendropsophus > Dendropsophus ebraccatus. The sequence goes on from NC_091458.1 coordinate 158,960,238, forward strand.
CCCCCCACATATACAGTATACACCTCCCCCCCCCACATATACAGTATACACCTCCCCCCCCCCCACATATACAGTATACACCTCCCCCCCCCCACATATACAGTATACACCTCCCCCCCCCACATATACAGTATACGCCTCCCCCCCCCCACATATACAGTATACACCTCCCCCCCCACATATACAGTATACACCTCCCCCCCCCACATATACAGTATACACCTCCCCCCCACATATACAGTATACACCTCCCCCCACATGTCCAGTATACACCTTCCCCCCCCCACATATACAGTATACGCCTCCCCCCACATGTCCAGTATACGCCTCCCCCCCCACATATACAGTATACACCTCCCCCCCACATGATAACACATCGATGTGCAAAGGCATAGCTGCAGAGCCGTCACTGACTTTAAAGGCACATTACACTAGATGACCCCATACTATACATATATTATAATATATACACATACACTGTAATAGAGGGATCTTTCAACTAGCACCCACATCTCTCAGCCAGAACAGATCTGCAGCAATGTCTTCTTTAAAGGGGCACTCCAGCAAAAAATGTTTACTTTCAAATCGACTGGCGTCAGAAAGTTATATAGATTTGTAATTTACTTCTATAAAAAAAAAAAACTCAAGTCTTCCCATACTTATCAGCTGCTGTATGTCCTGCAGGAAGTGGTGTATTCTCTCCAGTCTGACACAGTGCTCTCTGCTGCCACCTCTGTCCATGTCAGGAACTGTCCAGAGCAGCAGCAAATCCCCATAGAAAATCTCTCCTGCTCTGGACAGTTCCTGACATGGACAGAGGTGGCAGCAGAGAGCACTGTGTCAGAATGGAAAGAATACAACACTTCCTGCAGGACATACAGCATCTGATAAGTATTGGAAGACTGGAGATTTTTTAAATAGAAATAAATTACAAAACGATATAACTTTCTGACACCTGTGGATTTGAAAGAAAATCATTTGCACTGGAGTTCCCCTTTATCATCCTCCTGAGGCGGCATTATATGTTAGGCCGCATGCAGACGAGCACAATGTACATATTCACATGTTTTGGATGAACGGCTCCTTCTTCATGGGCAGAGATCTTCCTAATACGAATGCTGATCCAGTAGTTCAGCAATCCGCCATTATACAGTTCATGTACTGTGAGAGAAAGGGGTGTATGAATGTTCGCCATTCGTGACCATTTACTTTCATCGTTGTCAGTACCACCTCTCATGGTTCGGCTGACTAATAATGATTTCTAGTGACACCCCATCCCTGCAAACAGCCGATGAACATGCATTTGTTCATTTACTGGCTTATCTCTCCAAGAACAAAAGGATCTAATATGCCTCGTCCTGCTCTCTACAGAAGGTGACTGCCAGTCCACACCGTAGACATTGGGGGATACAGCAAGACTGATCTGAGATCATGTGTGACTGCCAGATCATATCCTACTACGTCTGCACTCACACAATAATGCCATGGACGTGATCTATTGGGAAGCAAGCAGATGTGCGATGTTCTGCAGACATGTACATATAATAGCACCATGTCACCTATGGAGAACTGTACAAGAGGTTAGAACAAGCTCACAAGCAATGTCACGTAGAGAGCTTAGAGCTCCATGTGATGGTGGCAGCAGTGACAGGGATAGGATATGTACAGCCTGTGCGCAGTGACAGGGATAGGATATGTACAGCCTGTGCGCAGTGACAGGGATAGGATATGTACAGCCTGTGCAGTGACAGGGATAGGATATGTGCAGTGACAGGGATAGGATATGTACAGCCTGTGCGCAGAGACAGGGATAGGATATGTACAGCCTGTGCAGTGACAGGGATAGGATATGTACAGCCTGTGCAGTGACAGGGATAGGATATGTACAGCCTGTGCAGTGACAGGGATAGGATATGTACAGCCTGTGCGCAGTGACAGGGATAGGATATGTACAGCCTGTGCGCAGTGACAGGGATAGGATATGTACAGCCTGTGCGCAGTGACAGGGATAGGATATGTACAGCCTGTGCGCAGTGACAGGGATAGGATATGTACAGCCTGTGCGCAGTGACAGGGATAGGATATGTACAGCCTGTGCGCAGTGACAGGGATAGGATATGTACAGCCTGTGCGCAGTGACAGGATATGTACAGCCTGTGCAGTGACAGGGATAGGATATGTACAGCCTGTGCAGTGACAGGATATTTACAGCCTGTGCAGTGACAGGGATAGGATATGTGCAGTGACAGGGATAGGATATGTACAGCCTGTGCGCAGTGACAGGGATAGGATATGTACAGCCTGTGCAGTGACAGGGATAGGATATGTACAGCCTGTGCAGTGGCAGGGATAGGATATGTGCAGTGACAGGGATAGGATATGTACAGCCTGTGCGCAGTGACAGGGATAGGATATGTACAGCCTGTGCGCAGTGACAGTATATGTACAGCCTGTGCAGTGACAGGGATAGGATATGTACAGCCTGTGCAGTGACAGGATATGTACAGCCTGTGCAGTGACAGGGATAGGATATGTGCAGTGACAGTGACAGGATATGTACAGCCTGTGCAGTGACAGGGATAGGATATGTGCAGTGACAGGGATAGGATATGTACAGCCTGTGTGCAGTGACAGGATATGTACAGCCTGTGCAGTGACAGGGATAGGATATGTGCAGTGACAGGGATAGGATATGTGCAGCCTGTGTGCAGTGACAGGATATGTACAGCCTGTGCGCAGTGACAGGATATGTGCAGCCTGTGCGCAGTGACAGGATATGTGCAGCCTGTGCGCAGTGACAGGATATGTGCAGCCTGTGCGCAGTGACAGGATATGTGCAGCCTGTGCGCAGTGACAGGATATGTGCAGCCTGTGCGCAGTGACAGGATATGTGCAGCCTGTGCGCAGTGACAGGATATGTGCAGCCTGTGCGCAGTGACAGGATATGTGCAGCCTGTGCGCAGTGATAGGATATGTGCAGCCTGTGCGCAGTGACAGGATATGTACAGCCTGTGCGCAGTGACAGGATATGTACAGCCTGTGCGCAGTGACAGGATATGTGCAGCCTGTGTGCAGTGACAGGATATGTGCAGTGACAGGATATGTGCAGTGACAGGATATGTGCAGTGACAGGATATGTACAGCCTGTGCGCAGTGACAGGATATGTGCAGCCTGTGTGCAGTGAGTTGCCAGAGCTGAGGGTCTGTCACAGTGTACACAGCACAGGATACCACGTGGTGTTCTAGCTCTCCCAGTATGTGGTAGGGGCAGTGTGATCACTGTGCTGGGGAACATTCAGTCACACTCTCCCAATAGTGAAGTGCAGCAGTTGCCCATGACAACCACCAATCAGATCGCACAGCAGCCACCTGTATGGTCGTCAGTGGCAGCTGCTTCCCTTCTCCCTGCACGAGCGCTGACAGACATTGCCGTATACCCCGATAGAGGCAGCCGTACATGAGGCGCTTCCCAGCACTCCGGTCTCCAGGTCCAGGTTCCCCCAAGCTGGCGCCTCCCCGATCAGTACCGGAGCCGATACCGCCAGGGCCAGCAGTACGGTGAGGGTAGAGCCCGCGGTCAGACGCACGTCCGGCAGCCAGGACAGCACGGCTTTACCCCACCCTCCGGCCGCTGCTTGCTCTTCCGCCATTGTTCTGAAGACCTGTGGATTTTGTATAAAGTGCTACAACTTCAGCGCTGGGGTCCTCTGACGTAGGGACGTCACGTGGTCTCGGCGATCACGTGGTGCGGCGTCCTGTCATAACGAAGCTACACTGTGTTGCTGTGGTTACACCATGGAGGTGACTAGATAAGGTTGTGGCCCTCACAGTGATGGGGTAGGGCTGTCTGTGCTATAGTTGCTATTTATTATTATTAATAAGGCTCATTTCACTCCTAGTGCGTCCTAAACAAACGTAGTAACTGGCTCACAGTCCTTTCTATAAGGCTGTGTTCACACATGGCACATTTACGTTCTTGTGATGCCAGAATGGCGGCAAAATTAAACCATTCTACTTAAATTGTGCAATTTGTGGCAAGATATTGTGGTAAAACACATCATAAACTAAATAAAACACCGTGTGTGAACACAGCATCAAGGCCTGGTCCATAAAGGGGAACTCCGGGCTGGTGAGGGGGAGGATGAAAGAAGTAACACATGCCCTCACCTCCCCCGCTGGAGCTCTGGTCCCCCAGTCCTGGCCACTTCTGGGTCTGAGTGGGGACCTGGGGCGTCAAGTGCCAGGCCCGCTGGGTCCCACCTCGGCCGCTGACTAGCCCAGCAGGCCTGGCACTTCACGTCCCAGGTCCCCACTCAGACCCAGAAGTGGCCAGGACTGGGGGACCAGAGCTCCAGCGGGGGAGGTGAGGGCATGTGTTACTTCTTTCATCCTCCCCCTCCATAGCATTCTGCCAAAAATCACCCTAGCCCGGAGTTCTTCTTTAAGAATAATGATAAGTAGCTGACTCTGCAGCAGCCGGCTATGTACCATGACTGGTAAGGGCTGTTTTGGCTCCCTAGTGGTTGGTGCTGCATACATGTATTATTCAGGAAGGTCACAGTAAATTGTCTACTTCCCATACTCCATAAGGATCAATTACCTGTCCTGCATACAAAAAAGATGTCACACACATTATACACTGATGAGTTGCTTTAGGTTAAAAAAATATATATTTTTTTTCTTTTTGGGCACCCTAACGCCGCTGAGTGCTGATCAGCATCGCACGTCGCTGATCAGAAACTCCTCCTTTTTGGCGTAGGGGCTTTTTTCCCCCCTATATTCTACCGCCACTGTCTGCTGATAAGTGCCGCACATAAGTGCGCCATTTATCAGCAACTCCTTTCTTGGCGTAGGGATATTTTTTCTTACTGTCAAAAAAACTTAAAAAACACATTACACCACACTACATGAAATAAAGTTTTACACTATGGCCCCCAGGGTGTTTTCGGGCGACGGACGCATACTTATTATTGCCTCCGACACCGAAACAGCCAGTGAGGATGAATGGGGGGATCCTTTTTTCCTCCATTCATCCTCATCATCCAGTGACGTGTCTGGGGGTAGCGTAGCGTACGCTGCCCCCCAGACACGTTTTTTCCGCCAGTACCGTCCCAATAAGAGATCATGGTATGGCGTGAAATTCTACAAACTCTGTGAGAGTATCTCAGGGTACACTTACAGATTTAGGGTACGTGCACACTGCGGAATGGCGAAGGATAACCCTTTGTGCATTCCGCAGCTGGCACCCACTGGTGGACTGATGGAGGTGCGCGTGTCATAGACTCCATCCTATGCACAGGCGGATTCCATCGTCCATCCAAAGAATGAACACATTCATTCTTTGGACAGATCGTTCGGGAACTGATCTTCCCACTGCTGGATAAAGGTCACCACCTGTACGGGGATAACCTTTATACCAGCACCCCCTCTTCCGGTCCCTTGCTGCCCGAGCTACTGTAGCTTGCGGCACAATCCGAAAATATCAGAAGCAGTAATAAAGCCCTAATATTTAGCAGCCATGGAGCGGACCCAGCGCTTCTGAATATGAAGGACCCCGTATTGCACCAGGGCAACATTTTCCAGGTGTCGTCCCCCACACTGGAAAACAGGAGACCCCAGAAGAAGTGCAGAGTGTGGCGTAACAGGGGGATCAGGAAGGACACCATTTTCCAGTATGACACCTGTCCTGATCACCCCGGCCTCTGCATACAGGATCATTCAAGGCGTACCACACGTCATCGGAGTTCTACAGTTACTAAATTCTGTCCCTTATTCCTATTTCAGGGGTCACGTTGTTCCAGGGATTATTCTGATAATAAGGTTGACGATACGCATGGATTCTGGTCTGGAGAGCGCTATTTTATGATCATAAGAAGATGGGTTTGAAATTACTTTTGTGCAGGGGATTTCTCCACAATCTTTTCTTATTCTGTATGTCCTGTATATTTTTTGAGCACTTCCACTAGCACTGTCACTTTATATCTTTATTTACTTGTACTATGGTTATTTGCTGGTAGCATATGGTTTTCATCTATTTGCACTTTGTTCATATGATCCAGTAGCGAAAATAGGCGGGGGCAAAGGGGGCGGTGGCCCCCGGGCCCACTCAGGCAGGGGCCCACTAAGGTCTCAGACAGTTAATGCTGTCTGCAAAAGCTATTGCTTTTGCAGACAGCCTTAACACATGTCTGTCCTGGCCGGGGCCCCAAGAAGCCAACAGCACCTGGCAATAGCGGGCCCCCTCAGCTGTCGGATGCC